>NC_056733.1:338996409-339046409 GCF_019279795.1 Protopterus annectens | reverse complement strand
TTAGCAGTGTTTCAAACTAGTTTAAAGGGAATTGCATGAGAGTTTTTGTTCTGCTGTGTGAGTGTTTAAGATCCTTCTGGGCATTTAATACCTGGTTGCAAGGACTTCCATAAAAGATGTGCATAATTAATTATTTATAACACTAAGTGTGCTTCTCTGTTGGTACTGGTGTTTCATTACAAACCTTGTTTTTGCCCTGGAGGGACAGCATAGCAGTATTCGTAAACTTCATTATGTGCAGCTAGGCTATTCTCTTTTAATAATATTAACCGTTATACTCTTTTTTCACCTTTTGATTTGACAGTTTTGATTCATTCAAAATCCTCTTCAGGACTGTTGCTGTGCTGTCGAAGAGAAGGGATATATAATTCCCGAGTTAGTTAACCCTGATGGATGTTAAATTAAATCACAAGTCATTCTTTAATGCAAACACTGTTTTGCTGATCAGCAAGACAAAGTAATAAGTGCAAACAATTTGGACATGATTTTCTGTGTAGTCAAGAAGTATTATGTCATTTTTTTGTTTTTATTTTTCTGTGTAGGACATAAAAAAATTAAAATGAATAGTTTTGAGACTGACTTGCTGAAGACCGTCTTGAGGATTTGATTTTGGTATAAAGTCACACTCCAAAAATTATTTGTCAGGGTCTTCCATCTTTCAACACTATCCTGCCAGTTTGCTGCTGCTTTAATATTTACAAGGATGTTTTTTTTTTCCAAATCCATCTCTGTTGCTGGCTAGAGACTACCTCATTCTTCAGGCAGCTAGTGTAATGTTCACCTGGGTGTTTTACCCCTCCTGGCGGGAGTCTGACTTAGGGACTTCTGCAGGAAGAAAACAAGCCTGGAAAACAGCAGTGCTGTTACAGAAGGAGGCTAAGTGAATAGATTATGACCCTGACCCCCCGACCCCATGTTCTGGTACCATGCTTGGAAGCTGAGAAGCTGTAAAGCATGCTTTCTGGGAGCTGCCTTACCTAACTTGTTTGCTTAGTCAGCCTGGCTACCGTTCACTGTGTTTTAACCTCTGCTAGTTGTGGAGGACTAGCTTGGCCCCACCCACACATCATCCCTCACCCTTCTAGACAAGTAGGCTTATTTCCTTTCTCTCTGCCAACTCCACAGGTGCCTGAGATGCTAATTGAACTTACTTCACCTGGGTTGTAGTCAATTGTCTGTTTCTATACACCAGTGGGGCTAGTGTACTTCAGGATGTAAAGCATCATGGAAAATCATCACTTAGGATGGTTAAAGACATTCATTGTTAAGGAAGTGTTATTGTATCAGGTTACATGTACTTAATAAACTTTGGACTCATCCAAATGGATTACTGAATGCAGTATATACTTAAGTATGATATTAGTTAGTTATTCATTGTTTACTATGTAGACCTATATAAACTGTTTTAATGTAGAGCTGGGAAAGTAAGGCATTGTGCAGAATTATGTAGATGAATCGTCTAGACAGTGGCTGTGCTATGAAAGTGTAACATAGGTTAGAGGCAGGATAGCAGGCCATGCACAGAACAGAAGGTTATCCTGTTACCTAAAGCACTAAAGTCTTCTGATCTACTGATGCTTGAACCCTGAAATGGTTTCATGAAATAATGTTGTGGAATCTGTAGTGGAAAGATAAAGAAGGCAGTAGCATTAAGCCATGTACTTAAAATGTATATATTTGGGTATATTTAAAATAATCTAAACAAAATAGTATCAAGAGAAAAATATCAAAATTGAAAAATATGTAAACACAAAATATCGAAAATATCTAACCACATCCCAAACCAGTGTTTGTGCAGTGGAGCAAGACATTCTGTACTCCCACAGCCCCCTACTAAATATATAAACCAGCTCTGAAGTTGAACAACAGTGAGAGACGGGCACAAACCCTTTACCAGTCAACTTCTCATTTATTCAAAGCTGGTATGAGATTACCTGTCATATGCAGTCAGATATAACCTCTGTTGAGTTGTGTTGCATTTGAACCTGCTGAGCTTGACTTAACACATTAGGATGTGATTAAATTGTGGTTATGTTACCAGAAAGGTAGCCCGTATAAGTTAGGGAGTGCAGGGGTAAAGCCCCCTCAGTACAGCAGCATTGCTTGATGGTAATGTTTGTCATTATAGTGCTAGAGAAAGTTTAAATATGTCTAGGTAAGTAGTTTTCAGGGTGAGTGTATTGTTTTGCAAAAGTTGAAGGATGCATCTAAACATAAAAGCTGTCAGTTTATGTTTACACGTGCATCACTGATTGGTTGAAGTTTGTTATGAGTATCAGTGGATCATGGGATGGGTAAGGCCAATCTAACATTAAGTGGGATAGGTTAATTCAAACACCAGAAGGGAAATTGTGCTTAAAATGACCTGCAAAGGCAGCTAGCCTAGTACTTATATATGAACCTGTGGTGTATTATGTCGTGCTTTGGTGATGTAAAAGTCTGTGTTCTTATGCAATCATTATAGTTTCAGTGTTTTGCAGAGACGATTACTTATCTATATTGAAGTGAAGGTCTGTAGTTAAGAAGCTGAACAGTCATGGTATAATCATATAATCAGACAATCATAAGGCCTTCTTCACATATGTCTGCAACCTCAAAGGAATCACCCAGATCTGTTCAGAACTGGTGGTCAATGACACCACATATACAAATGTCGTAGATATAACAACTTCACCCCTCTGTCCACCCCATCAGTAAGTCAGGACATCCCCAGTACTTGCCCCCTTTCCCTTACATCTAGGGAGCAGGTCATCAATTTGCTCTCTCAAAGGCAAAAAATACAGCCTCCATGGGACCCGATAACATCCCAGGCTGCATCCTACATGAATTCAGGCAGGAACTTGCAGCACCATTCGGCACCCTATTCAACCAAAGCCTGAGGAAATTATAGTCCCATCAGCCTAGCTAGCCTAATCTGCAAGGCCATGGAACAGATTATCATGGACCTCATTAACAAGGATATTGAAGACCTCCAAACACTCGATCCTACACAGCTTGGCTTCATCAAGGGGCGGTCATGTCTGCTAAATTTGGTCAACCTCTTTGAGGCAGTCAGCAAAGCCATGCACGAGGGGAAGACGGTGCACACCACCTACCTTGACCTGGCCAAAGACTTTGACACTGTTCTCCACTTCGGCATAATAGATAAATTCTCTTAACTAGGCATCAGTCCATGTGTTTCCAGATGTGTAGCAAGCTGAATCACTGATAGAACCCACCTAGTCAAAATAGGGGAAGCCACCTCAAGCAGTAGACCTGTAACAAGAAGCATACCCCAGGGTTCAGTCTTACGGCCTCTGTTCTTTGGGATATACTATTCTTAGGTGCAGGCCAAAACCAGTGGGCTATGGCTGACCAAGTCTGCAGATGACTGCAAGCTGGGTGCTGTCATCAATTCCCCTAGTGATGTGAACATCCTCCAAGAGGGTCTCACTTAGACAGATGATTGGTGCCAGAAACATGGCCTCAAGCTGAATACCAAAAAATGCATCATCATCCCCTTTGGGGAGCGTGACGTCCCCACAAATTATCACATTCATAACAACATCCTAAGCACGCAGTTAGTTGTGAGGGATTTGGGCACCCAGGTCAGTAGTAACCTGACTTTTGACCACCATGTTGCTTCAGTTGTATGGAAAGCCTTCTACATGGCCCACCTCATAAGTAAGGATATCTCATCCAGGGACAAGAAGGTCATAACATCCCTGTATTCTTCCTTTATAAGGCCCATTATAGAGTACAACGGCTCTTTCAATGTGTACCATGCAAAGCACATGCAGCAGCTGGAGAGACCACATAGTTTCCTCATCAGGAGAATCCAGGGCCTCAACCATCTACCATACACAGATAGGCTAAAAGCCCTATCCCTCTACTCAGTTTCATACAGACTCCTCAGAGGTGACCTCTGTGTGGCACACAAGGTGATCACGGACCCCACCTTGATAGGACTGCTGCACATCCGCAAGTCAAGCTCCACTCAAGTAACTTGCATGCAAGGCCTCAACCTGGTCTGTGACATCAACAAGACTTGTTGGCAGGACAGATTTGTATCCCAGAGATTCCCCCATCTATGGAATAGACTACCTCTCTACATCAAACAAAGTACCTCTTTACCCCATTTTAAGCACAACTTGGATAACTGGATGTGAAACATAAAATATACCCTTGAGATTCCACCCCTGTCCTTGCTGGACAGGGGCATTGGGTGCTGATTTGTCTAAACATGGGCTAAACTCTTGGCTGGGCTTATAAGGGATCAGGCCCAATAGCCTGGTAACCTCCTATGATATACACACACACACACACACACACACACACACACACACATGCCACGCGCGTGCGCACACACACATGTGACACAAACACACACACACACACACACATATATATATATATATATATATATATATATATATATATATATATATATATATACACACACACACCTACCGACATCCACATATCTATACATAAGTATATCTCTAGAGAGAGAGATTTTTAAAGTGTACTTAATACCCTTATATGGATCATTTTTGCATTAGAACTTTATTCTGGTTTATTGTATATAAATCAAAGTGTCCATATACTAGGAGTATTGCCTTTTTATTCATGCTCACTCATGTCTTGCTATCTTTTCTGGATAGCTTGTTGTTTGAAAGGTCCATGTGAACAAACTCAGTTGTTTGTTAGAAACTTAGATATATATATATATATATATATATATATATATATATATATATATATTATTAATATATATATATATATATATATATATATAAAAAACATTTGTGAACATGTTAAATATGCGTTAGTAAACAGAACTGCTTCCTTTGTCATTATTGTATATAATATATATCTTGGAAGCAGCAGTTGCATTATGTTAATTTAATGTACCTTGACTGTAATCTATTTTAAGTTCTAAATGAGCTATGCGATAGTTCTTTTAATGCATTTTATTTTACAGGAAGTTAATCCAAGGTTTTTACTGCAGGAATACTATACTGTCCATAATGTTGAAGCTGTAACTCATAATTTGTAGACTTGTGTTCGTTTTTCCTGTATCTACTTTGTCTCTCTAATTCTGCTTTGGGCATGCTGAAGTAGATGGAATGACGGGCTAAGCGTTGTTTATTGGTATTCACTGTGCATAGTTTAACTGGTGACCAGATTATAGCTGCTGTGGTAAGGATTCTTATATTAACTTAATTACGCAACCTATATCCTGTAGTTGATAGGATTTTATTGCTTTACTGCTTAGTCAAAATTAAGAACTGTCTGATATTTTTAATCTTAGCTTTATATGTATTGTAGCTTCTTTTGTGCTAGTTCTGCAGCTCTTTAAACAGAATATCTATCTCACATTACACGACTTGAGCTCAGTATGGTAATTTCCTAACTCTCTCCTTCTAACCTGTTCCTTCCTATTTTTTTTTTCTTTTTCCTTAGTTCTGCTACCCCCCTCAGCTCTACACTACATGGTGCCCCCTGGATGATTTTAAACATTCAGGGATTCCAAAAAAAAAACACCTGAAAGCTCACTGCAAAACTTGCTAAAACCCTTTGTAAATAAGAAAATGTGTATAAACTTTTTTTTCCCTATTAATCGGCTATTCAATATGCAGTGTTTTTTGTCTTGAATAGTTGCTTTAATATTATGTATTTTTTTACACTTGTAAGCTATATGCTGTGCACCCCCCCCCCGAGTGCGGCTATCCCTCTCTCAGCTTAATTTAATTAAGAATTGTACTTGCAGCAGTTTCTGATTCCACTGTGCTTAGTTAAGGAGGAGTACAGAATTACCTTAAGCTTATATTCTTTAATGCTGTGTATGTAACCTGATCCCAGTATTCTGTTCACAGTAATTTACTGGCCCCTTAACAAGCATTTTACATAGATTTGCTGCTGTCTCACTGATATTTTTTTCTGAATACTTACCTGAAGATTCTTGGTCTCTGAGGTGCCCTGCAACTCCGTTTGAACTCCGGGCTCACTTCGCTCCCCTACCCCAAATACCACCCACCCCCACTACCTCTAAATTTAAACCTATCCAGACCACACCCCTTCCTCTGATAGCTCCACCCTCCTCATCCATTCACGCCATCTCTCAACATATTTCTATTAATATTACTCTAGCATCCTATCTACATATACCCCTAATCATATTATCCCTCATAACTCCACCTATTCAAGCCAGACCAATATTTCAGTATTCTAATTACAAATAACAATGTCTTACCGATGTTCAATACTATCCAGCCTACTCATCACATTTTACCTTCTCACATGCTACCAAAATCAAAAAATTACCATAATTCACTCCCCAACCAACCCATACTCTACCCTTCCACAAAACCCAACAACTAATTATATAATTACTCCACAAATATACAACTACTCATCTACTGATTTTTTCTCATATAAATCTGTTCAGTCAAATAATATGCCAAACCCATGTCCCAAGTATACTAAACTATTCCTAATCAGCTCACTACAGATAAAACAAAGTGGAGCTATACACCCCAACTCAGGCCTTCTCCCCACACTACATAATCTCCTAAGCTCTAACATCCTACTTGCCTCAAACTTCACATTACCAACTCAGATGTCCTCATCATGAATATGAACCTTAGAAGCATTTTGAATAAAATCTCCAAGTTTCATGCTACCCTTATCCAATATAGATCTGATATAGCTATACTACCAGAAACCTGTTTAAAGCCACACATACAAGACACAGAGATACTAGCCCATGGTTACAACATCCATAGGCTGAACAGAATTCACAAGAAGGGTGGGGGATGGCCATAATCTGTAAGGATAACCTTAAACTGAAAAGACTACCTTGTAACCACCCAGCCCCCCCCCCCCCAACATTTTGAAATCTTAATCTCACACCTCCAAATTAGCTCTAACAAAAACATAATTATCATAGCAGTCTACATCCCCCTGGGAATAACCCAAACTCCATCAAAGACCTCCTTTACTGGTGTTCATTAACATATAAGCAGGAAACCATAATAATGGGAGATTTCAACCATGATTGGGCTACCCGCATACACAAGAATCCATCCAGTTTCATAGATCTATATAGGTGCTGCCAAATGATACAAACTCCAACCAGGACTGACAAACACAGTAATAAACAGTCTATACTAAATTGGTCCCTTATAAATACACCATCCCACTACTATCAGTCAGGCTGTCTCCCAGACGTTCTAAGCGATCACAGACTAACCTACCTAATTCAACGTTTTCATCCTTCCAGAAATATTGCTTATAAATATATGTACAATAACAGAAAATTCTTACCTGAAGTATTTAAAACCCTTTTGCAAAAATGTGACTGGTCTCCACTTAGACACCTCCATCCTGACATGGATTTCCAATACTTTAATGCTAAATTTATCAATATCCTAAATCAGCTAGCTCCTCTCAGAAAAAATTGTACTAAATCCAAACCTACTCCTTGGCTCACAAAAGAAAACAAAAAACTCATTTAACAAAGAGATAGAGCTTGGTATCATTATCATGACACAAAAATTGAAACATGACTACACAAGTATGGACATCTCAGTAATCTAGCTAAAAAACAAATTAAACATGACAAAAAAGTATACTACTCTACCACTCAAATTAAACATCAGAATAACCCACAAAAATTCTGGCAAACCATTAACTGCCAGCTGAATCCTGGACACACCACAACCCCTGCTCCAACCTCTACCAACGTTGCTGATAGTATCGTTTCACAGTTCAACTCTTACTTTATCAACTCTCTCCAATCATTCATAAAAAACAACATTAATACCCCTCTATCATTATCTACTCATACTTTAGATTTGCTAAAGTCCTTCTCAGTTAAGCCTATACAAACCAGCACCAGCAAACACTTCTTTCTAAACTTAATCTCACAACCCTTACTGCAGATCAGCTTCCCAGTGACTATCTGAAAATTGCATCAGACGTGATTACCTTCCCCATTTCTATCCTTATTAACTGGTCTATTAAAGAACAATACATCCCAAAACTCTGAAAAACCTCTCATATAATCCCGCTGCAAAAGGTGGGACATCCACTGAACTCAGCAACTTTAGGCCCATAGCTATTATCCTTGAAAAATTTGTTCACACACAACTATTACAGTATCTACTACATAATAACCTACTATCCCCTTCCCAACATGATTTTAGGCCTAAACATAGCACCACTACAGCCCTCATTATTTTCATTAATTCAATTAACCAGCTCAGAAACAATGGTCACCATGTCTCCTCTATCTTTCTGGATGTGTGAAAAACTTTTGACACAGTTTTCCAGTAGGTACTTCTCAACAAATTAGCCTCCCTAATCTATCTAATTCCACCCTGTTATGGTTTCTTAACTATTTATCAGACTGCCAACAAGCAGTGAAATAGAATAATAAAATAATGAACTGTCACCCCTGCTGTCTAAGTCGGCGTACCCCAAGGGTCAGTACTTGATCCACTATGATTCTCTATATTCACAAATAAGGATATGTTACTTATGCCCAGTATTCTTTTAGTGAAGAACTTCTGTGGATGTTCCAGTTTTTGGATGTGCTTGGTTAGGCACATACCAAAGGGGGCATTGTACTCAGTGACTGCCTTGCCCCTAGATGCCATATCTTTGTTTATAAGTTGTGCAACATAGAATGATTTCCTCACTACTGTAGACATGTGATGGTCAAAGGCTGTATGTGTCCCCAAGTCCCTGACTACTTTGTCAGCTCTGAGGAGTGTGTTGTGAATATGACAGTTACCAGGGTGGATGATTCCCCAAAGGATACTGTTATGCATCTCTTGACATTTAGTTTTAGTCTGTGGCTCTGACAACAGTTATTTGTTTGTGCCAGCCCTTCCTGGAGTACATTTGTGTTGGTAGGGGATTCTATGACTGCTCCTAGTCTGCAATCATCTGCAAATTTAGTCAGCCAAAGGCCACTGACAGTGGTTTTGACTTCAGAGAAGTGAATGCCAAAAAGGAGCATTCCCAGGACTGATCCCCGAGGGACTTCACTTCTGACTGGCCTCTGTGTAGAGGAGGACTCCCAATTCTAAATTCCTGAGTTCTGTCTGTGAACTGGCTGGCTATCTAACGGGTGACATAAGTGTTTATATCTAACATTTTGGGTTTGTCAACAATGCCCAAGTGGGGGATTGTGTGAAATGCCTTGGTCAGGTCAAGGTAGGCAGTGTAAACCATTTTGCCCTCATCCATTGCTTTGGTAACCTTCTCAAAGAAGTCCAAAAAGTTGAGTAGACATGACTTGCCCTAGACAAAGCCAAATTGGGTTGAGTCCAGTGTTTGGAGGTTTCCTGTGTCATTATTGATCATTTCCATAATAATTATTTCCATAAGAGACTAGTGAGACTCATGAATCTGTAGTTTCTAGGGTCTGTAGATGGCTGACTTTTGTGCAGAGGGATGACTGTTGCTGTTCTCCATTTGTGAGGCACAAAGTCTGTTTGGAGGCTGCATTTAAACAGCAATTCCGGATAAGTCATGTTTCATGCTATTTAGAGCCATTGCTGTCTCCACAGGCTTAGTCAGTGCCTCAGCCAACAGGGGATGACTCTGTAGTGACCATTAGTCATGAGACCCTTTGTTTTCCTCACCAGCTTCCTATGGTGTAGTCCTTTCAGCCAACATGAACCAGGGGTCAGCCACTTCCTCTTCAGCTGTTCTAGTGTCCAAATGGGGCATGGGAAAACCATCTTTTCTGGGGCAAGAGACACACTTGGGGATGCAGCTCAATGTAGCCAGCAAAAGAGACCTCTTGATGAGCCAGAAGAACCGTATCTAAGTCAATCATCAGCTACACCTGTAAAAAAAACAAAAAAAAACAAAAGGTTAACATTGTTCATCTGAAGACATGGTATCTGCTAGAAAAGATGATTTTCTTACCTTAGCTAAGAATTTGTTGCAGTCTGTTAATTCTAGTGCTCAGAAGTCTTTAGCTGAAATCAGGAGAAATATTTCTTTGGAAGGATGTAACAGGATTCTGAGTATAGACAGGGACAAGATATCTTATCTTGTAGATCCCCAAGGCCAGTTCTCTTATTCAGAGGAAACATGGTCCTCACAATCTCCTTTATAGGAATTTTCTTTTTCTGAGAATATAGCCAGGATGAATGAGGTTTTTTATGGAACAAATGGATGTACTCTCTGAACTGAGGAGATATTATGATATGTTACATGTAGATACGCCTAATTCCACCCTCATTTCTCCATTAATGACAGCCTTGGAAGATGCATTTAATGCTGTCTTGCCCCAAAACAGATTGGCTTTATAAAGTCTCAGACTAAGAAGCATTTGTTTTCCCATATGAGGTGTGACCCTGTGACATTATCCAGATCTTCACCAGCTGGGAACCGGCTCTTACTGTCCTCCCACCCTTCCCTTTGGACAAGGAAGGAAGGAAAGCTATTAGATTTGGTAAGATAATGTTTTTTCTTCCACTTTGGCATATAGATTTCTTA
Source organism: Protopterus annectens (assembly GCF_019279795.1). NCBI lineage: Eukaryota > Metazoa > Chordata > Ceratodontiformes > Protopteridae > Protopterus > Protopterus annectens. Next base: position 339,035,909 of record NC_056733.1, on the reverse strand, counting down.
ACTGTCAGACTCATGTGGAAGTTTATGCTGTCTTGTACAGTTTGAGGGAATTATCTACCACAGTTCCAACTGAAGGTAGTGCCTGTCTGAATTCTATTGTTTCTACCATTTCTCAGGTTTAAATACGTTTCTTAAGGAGTGTGTATGATTGTGAAGACACTGTGTCTAGAGTCATGGCTACTGCTACAGTATCAAGGAGCTGTACCTGGGTTCATAATCAAAGGTTTTCTGATGAGGTGAAATCTGAAAGTTTAAGTTCAGGTTTGGATAAGGAGGTTTTGTTTGGCCTATCCACTGCTCAGGTCCTCAAACAAATTGATGACAGAGGTAGATTAATATTTCCAAGATTTTTCAGCAGCCCCCCCCAAACAAATCCCCCAGATCTTCTTTCCTTTCTAATAAACAAAACAGTCGCTGCCTTTTCAAGCCAAGCAGGGAACCAAAAAGGAAATAACAAGATAGGAACAACAGGAAACTGGGATCTTTTCCAAAAAGGGGACATTCTACTACTTCAAAATGACTATAGCAACATTATTTCCTAATTCCCACCCCTTCTGCCTCATCTCTCAAACTCAGGCTCAGAAACTGGCTTTGTACATTCCTCTTTGGTAACAGATTGTTTCAAACTCTTGGGTGTTAAAAGTGGTTCAGAAGGGATACAGTTGGCACTGGATATAAATACCTGCTTTCAGGGGAGTTCCTCCTCATCCTCTTAACAAAACAGAATTTGTTCCTCAGGCATTTACTCACCCTAGGAGTCATAGAATCGGTGCCATTACATCATATGGGCAAAGGCTTCTGTTCCCAAATGTTTCTGGTAGCAAGAAAGAGTCTTCAGTTCTAGTTCTTTTTTTGTATATGAAAGTTTCAAAATTTAAGATGTGGACCCTTCAAAATTTGTTACCTCTCATTCAGTGTGGAAGCTTTATAGCAACATTAAATCTATAGTAAATGACTTCAGGAACTTTCTCAGGTTTTCTGTGTCTGAGTCACATTATCAGTTCTCTGTATTACCATTTGGGTTATCTACAGCTTCAGGGTTGTTTATACAAAGTGTCTAGCTCTTTAGAGATTGAATGGCATTCACATATTTCCCAGATGTCGAGTCATTACAATGGTTTTATTCTCTTAAGAGCAATCTGGGGTTCCAGATAAATCTTCAGAAATCCTCCTTGACCACGTCACACAGGATTGTGTTTCTAGACTGTCGTATAGACACCTTGCAACAAAAGTCCTTTTTGACACAGGAGAAGGTGGAAACATTCCTGAGCTTCTCACACCAGTCTCAGATTTCATCCAGACAGTTTCTCAGGATTTGGGGGCTTATGGCCTGTATTATTCTCATGATTATTCTTGCCAAGTTGCACATGAGAAATATTCAGTGGCTTCTACAAAACACTTGGACCCAACATTTGCATCCTCTGAAATTTCAGATTACAATCTTGGGCTTGGTAAAAAAGAAACTGCACTGGTGGAGACTACAGATACAAACAAATCCAAGTGTCCCCTTTTCTCCTTTTTCTCCACTTAATTTGTAATTACAAACACCTCAAATTTCACTTGAGGGACAGTTTCAATTGATGTAAAGGTTCAAAACTTTTGGAATTCCTCAGATAGACCAGGGCATGTCACTATCAAAGAAATCTGGACAGTGATCCATGCCTTAAAATCTTTAAATCATCTATCGTCCCCTGAGACCTCTTCAAGGAATTATAGAGAACACTACAGTGACGTAGTACATAAGGAAGGGAGGACCAGGTTGTACTCTCTGTGCAGGCTGGCTGTGATGGCTTGCGAGGTAGTTCTTTAGCACTCCTTAACCCTCAAAGCATCTTACATTCCATCAGAGCAAAACATAGTGACAGACAAGCTGTGCAGGAGGACCAGGACAGACCCTCACAAATGTAAATTGACCGAGAGGGTTTTCCAGGATTTGATCCAGTTTTTGGGAACACTTCAGGAAGATCTGTTTGCATCCTTTCAGATTAGGCAACTAAACAAATTCTGCATTAGAGCTCCTTGCAAGCAAGCTTGGCAAATGTACATTTTCAGTCCCTGTGGCTGGGAACTTTCCTTTATTCATTTTCAACCTTTCCACTGATATATAGGGTAATTACAAAGATTTGGAAGGCCTCTTCAAAAAATTGTTGTAGTCACTTCTAAAGTTACTCTGGCCAAATGGTTAACTGACTGCATACCTTTTGTCTGTAGGAAAAGAGGGTTGTCCTTACCTAAGCCCCAGAACTCCTTCCACAACTTCTGTGGCTGTATCCTCAGCTTTTTGATCAAGAGTTTTTATAGATGACAATTATGCAGCTGCCACTTAGTCCACTGCTCATACTTTTATTGCTCATTACAAACTGGATTTGGTTTCTAGGAACAGAGCTTCTTTTGTTTTTTTCAGTACTCCAAAATATCCTTTTATAAGGACCACCGAAGGTTCATCTAGTTGGAGACTCTGTCCCATCAGTTGATGAATGAATGAAATTGACAACATCAGATAAAAATGTTATGCACTCACCATAAAGTTACATCTGTGTTGTCCATTTTCATTCTTCCTCAACTTCCCACCCTCCTATCCCCCTTCTCTTTGCTTCTGAAGAGACCTAAGGGAGATCACTTTGGAAACTATTGTTCCTTGTTTGAGCTCCAGTTCTATTCTTTTAAACTATACCCTTTTAAGTCCTCTTAAGGTATTATTCATTGTCTACTGATCTGAGGTATATTAGGCTGGTGGGGCATTATGGGCGAAAGGAGGAGCTCGAGGGTTGGAGCCGAGGATCTGGACGAAGCAGCTGAGTCGGATCTGAGACCACATCAGTTCAGGAAGAATGAAAATGGATAACAGAGATGTAATGTTATGGTGAGTACATAACTTTTTTTTTTTTTTTTTTTACTTTTCATATAAAATTGTTGGTTAGTTCATGTTTTTGTCGTCCAAGATGAGTATACTCTGGGCAAGGAAGTCCTGAAGATTCTTCATTCTTACTGTTGATTTTCCCTCCATAGGACTGCCCAATCATCAGATAAAGTGAAGATGTGGGAGGTAGTCAGAGCTTTTGTAAGTTGGCTAGGCAAAGCATAACCCATATACCTTAAAGGCTACTACACTAGTTAGTGAACTTGTAGTGTTAAGGGTAAGTGCAATTTATACAGCTTTACATTCCCGCTTTAAAATAGAAAACTGGCTTCCTTGAAGTAAAACTAACAACAATTCAAACTAAAATCTCCAAGTGTGGAAGAAGAATCAAATATACGCTGTCAATGAAAACACCTGAAAAAATGAACTTTAATCTAAGAACCATGAACACTTTTGTCTTTTACTGAAGACGTCATCAGATAAAAATATTAATACAGTTCACCATTTTATACTTGAAATTCAGTCATGTGACGTCAGTTAATGTTTGTTCTAATTTTACTCTCTCTCTAAACAGCAAAACCACTGCTTAGCAAGTGTAAAATAATATCAGCCATTAACTTTTTTACAGTAACTTAATATGCTGCCATGAAAGGCGGACTCATGTTTTCAGCAAGCATTGCCTGTACGTTATTAGCACCCTGCTGGAGAATGTTTGTTCTCCAGTCTGAGTGGTAATATACAGGTTACCCACTCTTTAAAATATATTAAAGTAAGGGTGTGTGAAGCGCAGGAGTGTGCCCCACCTGTAGAAATTATAGTTTTTACCAGATTATCTTGAGTTTAAGATTTAACTCCACTTTTACATTGAATAATTTAGTTTTGATCATTTGGTTTTGTTTCTTTGGATTAGATATTCAAATTGTAGACATAATTCTGATGTGTTTGCATACATTTTTATTTAGCAAGATGTTTAGATTGTCTTCTCCTTGTCCTTGTGGTCACTACATAGTCATAAAGAAAGGTTTTTAGTATTCTGTTTTCTTTCTCCAGGACACATTTACTGGAGAAACTTTCCATAAAGTACTGTTTAAATAACAAGCACACAATAATGTTTTTAGGCTACTAATCATTCTATGCTAAATGCATGTACTTCTTTAAAACTGAGTATATTCCTTCATGTTGGATTAAGGGATCTTTTCGGAAAGTTATGTGTATGGAACTGGTTTGGGAATTTTCTAGTAAGAAACTGCAGTTTCAGGAGCTTTCCATTTGCTGGCATTAGAGTAGTCTCAGTGGAGTTTGCAGTAGTTTTAGGGGAGGGAGTTGGAGTGAAGCTCATCAAATTATGAGTGTAAGGCAGCCTTTACAAGGAAACTCTTTTTATAGAGTTTATGGATGCCCAAGATGATGTGTTTTGAATTGGGCAGAGATCTGGGCTCAGAAACTCTGCATTTGAAATTCAAAATTGAGTTTAACTGTGTATATCTTTATCAGAGAGAGATTTTTCACCCTGTTAAAAGTCTACCATTGGAAGCTTATTTCTGTCCATTAAATATATAAAGGATTTATTTTAATACTCCTGTTGTCCTTCCCTTTTTACTGCTCCTTCCTATCTGCCAGAAGATATCAAAATTTTCGTAATGATAAAAGGTGAAATCATATCTGATGATGAAAAACTGAAAGACAACTTCCTTACATTCCATTACTAGTCCAGTTTGTTCAGAATCCAAAAAATCAAATGTTAATAATACATTGTTGAGCATTTTAAACCCTTTTTCTGTGGAATACTGGAAAAGAGGTCAACTATATCAGTGGTCAAAAAAGTGTTTTTTAACATGAGTTTTTATTTCATATTATATACTATTTAAAAGAAATAATATAATTTATAATTCAAAAGACATGTTTGTTAAACAATATTTTTACAGTTATTTTATGTATTAGTAGGAATGAATAAGTTTTAAAACATGAGTTTGGGTTTAAAATTACACATTTTTTATGTTTTTTTTGTTATGTACCTTTAAGACATGATCAATTCTGACTTAATTATCTTGTTGATCTTGTTGAATTTATTAATTGCAGTTACATGGGTATATAAACTGGATACTGAACATGAGGTTCTTTGTACTCTGATGAATACTTTTACTCAAAGACGAACAGGTAATTGTGCGTTCTGTCAGCTTTAATCATAGGATCATAGGAGATTACTAGGCTATCGACTCATAGGTCATTTTAAGCTTAGCCATTTCAACCCAATGTAATACCGTAGCAGTACTAGTCAATACCCAAGATTGCATTTAGTGATGACTGCCCAAGTCCAGGAGGGCTGTAGGCACTAATTTAAGAATTTACGGTGACCCATTTACTCATCCATTTTCCTCTAGAACAGTGCTGTTTAGGTGCTCTGTTTCACATGAATTGGTAGCTTGTTTCAAAGATGTGACAGTCTTTGGGAGATAAATCTGTCCCTCCAGCTTGATCTATTTAAGTCAAAGGCCATATTTAAGTCACTGGAACGGGTGGCCCTAGACCCTTTTGATTTATGGATATGCAGTAAATTCATTAGGTTTGGGTCTTGGGTTGCTCTGTAGGCCAGGCATAAGTCTCCCTTAAGAAGTCTATATGATACAGAGTATAAGGACAGTGATTTTAGTCAGTCCATGTAAGGCACATACTGGAGACTCTTGATCTTCTTGGTTAGAAACCTTGAGGTCTCTCTAATTGCTGTAGGTGCTTAGTATGGTACATACCGAATGGGGAGTTATACTCAGTTATGGGACAGATAAGTGCCATGTATAGGGGAGTTATAACATCTTTTGCTCTCAAGGTGATGCCTTTACTAATCAAGTGAGCTACGTAGAAAGCTTTCCTTACAATGGTAGACATGTGGTGGTCGAAGTTAAGGTCAAGGTCAACCTGTGATCCCAGGTTCCTTACCACTTCATGGGTACTTAGGGTATTGTTATTGATTTGACAGTGTGAAGGGACATTGCTTGTAATGAAGGGAATGATGATGCATTAGCAATGCCTGAATGTGGGATTGTGTAGAAAGCCTTTGCCAAGTCGAGGTATATTGTGTGCACAGATTTGCCCTCATCAGTGGCCTTGGTCACACTTTCAAAGAGATCCACCAGATTTAACAGGCAGGATCTGCCCTTCATGAAGCCAAATTGGATAGGATCCAGGGTTTGGAGGTCACCTATGTCTTTATGTATGAGGTCCATAATGACACATTCCATGGACTTACAGATGAGGCTGGTCAGGCTTATGGGTATGTAATTCACCCAGGTCTGTTGCTAGGCCTCCTTTATAGGAGGGGCATAACTGTAGCTGTTCTCCATTCTGCAGAAACAAAGCCTGTGGTTAGGCTATGATTGAAAAGGGTACTTAGTGGTGATGCTAGTTCATGTTTTAGCCTGTTTAGAAGACAGCCCGGGATTTTATCTGGTCCCATAGAGGCTGTGCTCTTTGCCTTGGCCAGGGCTTTGAGGACCTGCTCTTAAGATGTGTAAGATGGGGGGGGGGGTTTGGGGGAGGGTTTGTTGTAAGTTAGGAGGAGATAAGAGAGTGAAATGTTCACCAAATCTGTCCGCTAGCAGGTTCACTTTCTCTGTGGGGTCATGTGTGTGATACCATTGGCCACCAGTTCTGCACATGCTTGGGCCCTACCCTTTAGGCTATGTACATAGCTATAAAAGGCCTTATGGTTATCCTTGGTAGTACTTGCTAGGTTTCTTTCAAAGGAGCTCTTGGAGAATTTGACAAGTTGTCTTATTTGCCTGTTAAGGTTGAGGAGAGTGCTTTTCCATTGTTGGGTTCTTGTCTTTGTTTTCTTGGACAGCAACATTTTGCATTTATTGTACAGTTTGTTGTTATGGAAGTCCACCATGGCAGCTTGATTTTACTTGGGGCTCTGGCTTTGATTCTCTCTGGTACAGCCAAGTTTATACACTTATGCAAGTGATTGTACAGGGCTTTAGTGTAAGCTCTGGCATAGTTAAAACTTTCAGCTTGGGGTGGGGCTTGGAACGCATTTATACCTTCAACTAGGAGGGTATAGTTTGCCTTGTTAAAGTTTTTTAGTCTGATTTCTCCCTTTGTGAGTTCTGGTGTTAATTTCAGTTCAAAGGTGACTGATGTATGGTCAGTTTTAACTAGTGAGGGTCCAATAAACATGATGTATACTTATAGTACAGAAAGGCAACAGACTGCAGCTGACTGATCGGTTGTTTTAAGAGTATATTCAGGGAGTTACTAGCAAAAGAATATAAGCAGGATTTTCTGATTGTGAAGCAGTTGTAAGTGATTTTGTGGAGAAACGCAATGTGATTACAACAGAGAATGGAGTAATGAGTAAAAGATTTATGATTGGTTTAAAAGGGAGTAACAACAGTTTTGAATGGAACTTTAGAGAATGAGCGAGTTTTACAAGAACTAGATGGAATGGTTGCTAGTATGGGGAAAAGGTATAAAAAGTTGTATCAAGACTGATGTTATGTTGTTGTATCTCACCTTCATTCTTACTGGTTGGGTTTGGAACCGACTCGGCTGTATACTAAAGCTCGAGGTCTTCCACTAGCTCGTGGCTGTATCCCTATCCCATCATGCTCTAGTGAAGCTCCCCAGATTTCGTTCACCGCTAAACAGATCAGGTGCTTCCATTTGGCTCAGGCTAAGTGATAAAACTTTTACTTATTATTTGAGAAATTTATTCTTCTCCGTATTGTAAATTTAGTGATTAGTGTTTCCTTACCTTTTCAGTTTAGGAAAGTTTGTTGCTGTGTTTTTTGCTTCAGGCCGTCGTTTTATCTTGTTCATCCCCTATCCCGGTTTAAAATTTCTATCCTACAAGCCCGTTTTTAGTTAGAGGGCTTTCTGCTGTTGTTGTTGTTTTTATATTTTGAGTTGATAAATAGTTTAAAAAAAAAAAACAGTGACAGTCCATTTAAGTTAGAGGGCTCCTGCTGCCAGTTTTAATTAGAGGGCTTTCTCATTTCTTCCCCTTCCTTGTTTATAGAGCAGATTTGTTTAACTTAGAGAACTGCTCTTGTTTGTTGAAGTGTTCTCTAATTAAAAAAATAATATATATGTATATATTACCTTTTCATAGTGTGTTTTGCTAGAGTGTTAAGTTTGCTGTTGCTGTTAACTTGCTCTAGTTGTGGTGGACTGTGATTTTTTTTGAATATGTCCAAGGAACATAAGGGATCTAAGCCTTCTGGCTTCAAAAAATGTGGTAAATGCAGTCAAATTATGTCTTTAACATATGCCCATACTGTTTGTGTCTACTGACTAGGAGAAGTGTATTTACCAGAGTCATGTTCAATATGCCATTCTTTCAGCTCCAGAGTACTACTTGAAAGAAAAAATAAACTGATAGTGAGAGGATTGCCAAAGTCCCCCTTCCAAGAAGCTATAGAAGAAGGTCCGGGTACTTCGAAATCAGCTAAATCACCATCTACAAAATCTGACAAATCCACCAAGAGATAATCTCCCTCTTCAGGACAATCGGAGCCAGCAAAAAAATTAAGTAAAGTGGAATCCCCAGCTGTGAAGACTACTGGACCTGCAAAATCTTCTACATTGGCGCCAGTTGTTTCGGTGCCAATGGAGTTTGAACTACGGAGCTGGTCCCCAGAATTGGACCTGGTTATTCCTGTTCTAAGGTCCCCTATTTGCAAACAATTGGATCTCCTACTCTTTCCTCTCAAGTCCTCCAGGAGTCTTTCAGACAATGATTTGGATCGGGTGGTGCGTAGGCCTCTAAGGACACCGGTGCCAGCCAGACTCCTCTCAGCTGCAACCCAGAGGGATTCGGAGCCAGTCAATACTTCCCCATCAATATTGATTCCTCCTCCGACCCAACCCAGGACCTTGGAGCCGGAATGCCTGGAACTAATTGCTGTGGAGCCATCGATGCCAAGAACCATCCTGGGATCTTCGGACCTGACTTCTGCTCTGACATCCTCGGTTCCGTCTGAGGTGTCTAAGAGCCGATGCTCTCCGGTCATGTCGAGAGAGGGGAGTCGGATTGGACATTTGTCAGATCTGAACTTACCTCTCAGGGCTTTGGCGTGGATGAACTTGGCTCCTGCATCAGCTTTAGAGCCAACCCCCTTGGTTTCTGGGATCTCTTCTGGCTCTTCAGAGCTCAAGGTATTTTCGAATCCGGGGGGGCTTTGAGCTGATGAGGAGAGTGCTGTCTCCTCAGACAGCTCCACTCAAAGGTTCTGACATTCCTCCCCCTAAGGTACCGGCATCCATCTCTGCAGCACACTATCCACTGACCAGCAGAGACCCTAGGCTTTAGGGTACCCCCTCGGGTGAACCCCTCTCTTCCAAAACCTCTCCAGAATACCCTTCTGAAGAGGTACCTTGTAAGAGCCTCTGCAAGAGGAAGCATTTAGACTCCCCAGAGGAGTCAGTCACCTCTGATACAGACCTCGATGAGTCGATAGGGTCCCCACGGTCACCCTCTGAGGATGCCTCCTTTGCAGACATCCTAGAAATCCTTAAGCAGAGAGGTGGCTGGAAGCCCATCAACCCTTCTGATGAGGAGTCTGTTAACCTGTAGGCTTTTTCGTTTCACCCTTCAGCCACTTGGGTGTCTCTGCCTTTTGACAAACTTATGGAACTAGTTAGTCGAAAGGCATGGGAGTCTCCAGACGCAGTGGATCCTTCCCCTCGGAGGCCAAATAAGTTCATCACAGCCCCTTCTGATAAAGATTTCCTGACAAAGGGTGTCCCTGTAAATGCTATGTTAGTGGCAGCAGCCACTAAAAAGGAAATTTCTGAAACATTCTCATCTGTCCATCCGCTGAACTAGGAGTCTCTTACAATGGATAGATATGGGAAGCGCATGTTTTCTTCAGCGACCTTTGCACTCAGATCACTGAATTATCTGATGCATTTTACAAGGCTACAAAGAGATCTCCTAAAGGAGCTAGGAGATACTCTCCAAGGTACAGTAGCTGCAGGGGTATTGGAGGTTTCTTCTCAGCTCTCCACCTTAAACTCTGTGGTCAACTCCTCCATGAGGCTCATTTCTTATGCAGCAGATGGAGCGAGCAGAGCAGCGGGTTCGGGAATTTCCCTAAGGAGACATTCCTGGATGCACTTGTGTGACTTTGCGGAACCTTTTAAGTCTTCCTTTATTAATTCCCCTTTCAATGGCTCATCCTTGTTCAGGCTGAAAGTCAAGGAAACACTAACCATGTGTGAACAAGAAGGAAAAACTTTCTTTGCCATAGGAGTCTATTTTTCCATACCTTCTAGATCTTATCCAAAAGGCCAGAAGGGAGGAAGATGTGGTTATGTAAATCCAAGAAAGTTTTTCAGGACACACGTGGTGACTCTTCCCCTAGGGGCAGAGGGGGAAGTATGATGGAAGGCGCCGTCCATGCAGCAGAGGGGGTCCACAAAGTCAGGGTGACAGGGATTCTTTCTGTGGTAGGCCCTTTTAGGGCTTTTGAAGGGAGGTCCATCTGTCCATCTCTGGAGGCAGTCGGGGATCGATTATCTTTGTACTTAGAAGCCTGGCTGGAAATAACAGAAGACAGGTGGGTACAAAGTATCATATCTAGAGGCTACTCAATACCCTTTTCCCTTCCCATCCCAAACATAAAAAACACCCCAGAAGTTCCACCCGGTCAAAGGGATCAAACAGCTCTAGAAATTCAAAAGTTGCTAGACAAAAAAGTCATCCAAAGAGTCCCCACAGACCAAATAGGATCTGGAATTTACTCAAGATTCTTTTTAGTGCCAAAAAGAACAGGGGACTGGTGGCCTATTTTGGATCTCAGCAAATTAAATGAATCAGTAAAAAATACCAAGTTTCGGATGGTAACACTGTAGTCAATTCTTCTCTTTCTGGAAAAAGACAATTGGATGTGTGCTGTAGACCTTCAGGATGCGTACTGCCACGTAGAGATGGACAGGCCGTCCGGGAGTCATATGCACTTCTGGCTGGGAGCCAGTCATTACCAATTTTGAGCTCTGCCCTTTGGTCTCACTACAGCCCTCAGAGTGTTCACCAACTGTATGGCAGTAGTCACAGCTCACCTGAGATGTCTAGGATTACGAGTGTTTCTGTATCTAGACGACTGGCTCCTAACTGCCACCACCAAGCATCTACTACTGCATACATGAGACACCACATTATTTCTCTGCTCTGACCTAGGAATCACAAAAAATTACAAAAAATCTCCCTTGTTGCCATCGCAACGTACAGTGTTTGTAGGAGCAGATCTAGACACAATAAACATGATGGCAGAACTTCCTACAGAAAGAGTTTTAGTTGTGAGACAGCAACTCTCAACCTTCTCTCCAAGATGAGAGTACAGGCAAGAACAGTTTTAAAAGTCTTGGGAACCATGGCGGCAGTGATAAGTTTAGTTCCATTAGCACGCATTCACATGAAAATTCTGCAGTGGCTACTATTCACTCAGTGATCATTGCAGGAAATACCCATGTCTCACCAAATTCTGTTAACAGAGTCCTGAAAGAAGGACCTTCGCTGGTGGCTTCACTCCAATCATGTGACATCAGGTCAACCTTTTCTTCCTCCACAGCCTGTGGCCACAGTGACCATGGACACCTCCCAGATAGGGTGGGGGGGCATTATCTGGGAAGGATAGTCCAAGGCATTTTGTTGGATCACAAGGCCCAATTGCACATCAGTATCCTAGAGATGAAAGCAGTGCTTTTGATGTTGCAGGCACTTAAGGACACTCTCTCCCACTGGAAACAATTGCAATAAAGACAGACAACATGTCGGTTGTCTGATACATAAACAAACAAGGAGGGATCACGTCCTATCCCCTTTGTCAAGAGGCCCTGAAAGTATGACAGTGGACGATCTCCTCCCAGCGCTTTCTGATAGCAACTCACATCACGGGGAAATCCAACATGATAGCAGACAAACTCAGCAGAGCAATTCTCATGCCTTAACGAGTGGTCCCTAAAACAAGAAGTAGCGGAGATGATCTTCCACAAATAGGGCCAGCCTTGCTGCGACCTTTTTGCCACATCCATGAATGCCAAATGCAACAGCTATTTTGCCCTGATCCTCCCTCTGGGGGAGTCACCAAGGGATACACTTGTACATGAATGAGCCTCGGGTCTCCTTTATGCCTTCCCTTCCTTTCCTCTGATACCCAAGGTTCTCCAGAGAGCCAACTCAGCAAGTTGATTCTTATTGCCCCATACTGGCCTCATCAGATTTGGTTCCCCTTCCTGTGGCCTCATCTTCAGTAGGAGCCGTGGGTTCTGGACCCAGTTCCAGACCTTATCACTCATACATCCCGAACCCTACACCCTTGCCTTCAAACCCACAAATTGACAGCTTGGCTGCTCTAATTCCAAATATAGCCAGGCTTCCTAACCTTCCTTCTTCTGTGAAAAATATCTTGATTTCTTCTCATAAGGCCTCAGCGAGAAAGTTATATATGAGTAAATGGAAAAGATTTTCTTCCAGGGCATTAAGTAAACACATTGACCTCTCTTTTGCTCCTGTAAGTTCTATTCTCGAATTTCTGGTGAAACTATTTAATGAAGGCACAGCTGCAGCTGCCATTCGTGTGCAATTAGCAGCAATATGTAATTTCCATATAAGTGATTTGGCCACAAATCTGATGTCTCACAGACTATGCAAAGCCTTCCTGAAGGTGACTAACCTGTTAAGACCACCCATATAAACCCCCTCTACCACCATGGGACCTAAACTTTGTTCTATCCTGTTTCATTCTTCCCCCCTTTGAACCTGCATCATCATATGATCTAAAATTTTTAACATGGAAAACAAGTATGCTGATTGCCATCACTTCTGCTAGAAAGGTTTCAGATATGCTTTTCCACGAAGATAGAGTATCCCAACAAACCCATCCTTCCTACCAAATTATGCTCGGAGTCTAAAGTCAATCCATAGAACTACCATTTATTCCCAACCATGGCAACAAGGCAGAATATATGCTTCACCAACTGGATGTACACAGACGGTTATGTTTCTACTTACATAGGACAAAAGACTTCAGGAAATCTGATCAATTATTTGTTTCACTTTCAGAAGCAAAGAAAGGTGCTTCTGTATCTAAGGTCACATTTCAAAATGGCTCTTAGATTGAATTACATTTATATATAATTCTAACAACAAAGGTCTTCCCTATAAAGTCAAGGGTCATTCGACGAGAGCCATAGCAACCTTTTCTGCCTTTTGCGCTAGGCTACCACTTGATACTATTTGTGCTGCTGCGACTTGGGCAAGGCCTCATACCTTTATCACAAATTACAAAGTAGATTTGTCCTCCAGGGCTAGGGCCTCCTTTGGGTCCACTGTTCTGAAGAATATACTCCTGTGAGCCACCCAGGAAATATGGTGCTAGGGACGCCGTCCCGACCACTAAGAATGAAGGTGAGATAGGACAACATAACATAAAAAAGTTATGTACTCACCATAAGATTTCATGTTTGTTGTTCATCTCTCCTTCATTCTTTCATCCCACCCTCCTTCCCCCTGCCTATGGCTCCTGGAGGACCAAGAGGTTCTTTCATTTGGCAAGTGTGTTCTCTAACCTTCTGCATTGTCTTCATAAGATGTTTTAATAGTACCTTAGGTAACTGGGGTTATAAGCAAACAAGATCTGGGGAGCTTCAATAGAGAATGATGGGATAGGGATACAGCCATGAGCCAGTGCAAGACCTCGAGCTTTAGCATACAGCCGAATCAGAACCGATCGGTTCTGAACCCAACCAGTAAGAATGAAGGCGAGATGGACACCTAACATGGAACGTTATGGTGAGTACATAACTTCTTTTTTTGGGATATTGCATGAGATCTTCTTTCGGCTTTTCCTGGTTAGGGGTCGCCACAGTGGATCACCTGTCTGCTCATGACTGGCAGTAGAGTTTTACAGTGTCGAGTTGCCAGCCCGGCGCCCAACCTTCCACAGAAGGCACACCCATGCACGCACTCACACCTAGGGCTAATTTAGAGTGTCCAATCCACCTACAGCCTGTCTTTAGGATGTGGGAGGAAACCGGAGGAAACCCACGCGACCACAGGGAGGACATGCAGACTCCACACAGAAGGCATCCCAGCTGAGGATTGAACTGGAGAACCTCTTGCTGTGAGGCGGCAATGCTAACCACTGCACCACTGTAGCCACCCGGGATATTGCATGAGATAGACCAATCAAATTATTTAACATTACTAGATGGATTAAATAATCTAATTCAGAAGGAAAATGAAGAGGCAAGGAGAATATAAAAGTGTGTGTGTGTGTGTGTGTGTGTGTGTGTGTGTGTGTGTGTGTGTGTGTGTGTCTATAAATATATGTGTGTGTGTGTTTATATATGGATAATATCAGAAAAATAGAATGATTTCTTGTAAAGAGAATATTTTGATTAAAGAAAGGAAGGAGAAAATTATCATTTTATTAGGAAAACATTAAGAAAGAGAGAGAGAGAGTGAGAGAAGGAACTGTTATACATGCATTCGTGGATAAAGAAGGGGAAAGTAGGATACACAAGAAAAACAATGCAGATTGTTACAAATTATGTTAAAAAAACTTAATATGACTACAGTTGTGAGTGCAAATATTAGAAAGTGGAAAGAAAAGGATGACCCATCATTAGATCATTCTTGCAGTAGCTTAAAGTTATATGAGACATATTCTGCCAAGGATATAGGAAGTCCAGCTAGTATACTAAAGCTTTTGGATGCCTTCTTGTGCGGCAATTATAATTTGAAGCATAAGGCCATGCTGATGTAAAGAGAACATATGGACACCAAAATTCAGAACTTTTTTTCCATTCAAGAGGTCAGTCAAACATCTCATCTATACTGCAGCTTTAGTGTCGGCATTTGGCTCATATCTCAGCTTTGTGTGCAGTAATAATTACACCTTAGGACCTTTCTTTAAAAAGTATTATTTTTTTCTCTTATGTGTGTCAGAAAAGGAAAATATGCATGTGGTAAACAGATCCTAGGATTCTCATACAGCCTGCATATGCTGTCTTGGAGAATCTCAAAATGTCCATTAGTGTGATATTTTTTATGTTTTACCCGACAAAAAAAAAAGAACATTTTCAATAGGCTGAACAGCCTCAAACGTTTTCTGGAAAAACAGCAACTCAGAGTTTTGGCAGAGATCTCGGTGGGTACTGACTCTTCTTTGCCAGATAACCCCCTTTAGTGAAAGAAAAAGAGAGAAAAAACGTTAAAGAAGGTAGTGAAGGGTCTCTTCTGTCTACCTATTTCTCCTGGTCTGGGACTGATGTATACATTGTGGTAATCAAACCATCAGTCTGAAATTCCCGACTCCTCTAGTGTTGCTTCATGGGAAGTTGCTAAGTGTCAGGAGTTAGGCACGTCTAGTCAGAATGATGGACGTCAGGCAATTACTGAAGAGGGAGAACACCATTTTCTTTTTACTGAATGGACAAAAGGTATATCTCAAATTATGGTAAGAGAGAAGTAGCAGATGCCTTCATGGAGTCCAGACATCCATCACAAGCAAATGTGTTAGGCTTTAGATACCTAGAAAAATATCCTGAAAAACTAAACACCTTTCCCTTTCAATTCTATCTAGTTTGAAGAGATCTCAAGAGGAATGGTATAATTTTGCCTTGGGAGAGTTTAGGACTTGGCAGTCTTTACAAGCCATTTCCCCAGTTTCCTCTCATCCTAGAATGAAAAGGTCTACCTTTTCATCTAAAGAGATGCTGCTGTCTGAGTCAGAAGAAAAAGAAGGGCAAGATTATACTTCATTAATCTCTTTTCCAGCACGTTATGAGTCAAGAGTCAGAGAAAAATATTTCTTTTCATTCTCCTGTTGATGAGATTTTGTTTTTTGCTACTGTTTCAAAACAATGAACAATCTATTTAAATTGAACAGTAAAAAGATTTCTAAAACACAGAGGAGGTTTATGGCCTACTTACTTTTGATTTTGCAAAACTTTTGGCAATCCCATTAGTTCTTGGAGCTTTGGAGGATGCTTTCAATTTCCCCGATGATCAACGTCCTGCACCCAAGAAGCCTGATAGGCCATGTAAGGTGCCTGAGCCTCAAAAAACACCTGTTCAGGAATCCACTAGCTGATCTTGTTGTGATTTTCATGTGCATGGATGGTATCGTCAAGCCCTTAACATCTTTCAACCCTGTCCCAGGTGAAAAAAGAACAGTAGGACATTCAATAGATATGGAAAGAAGATATATATGAGTTTTTAACTTTAGCTTTCAAAGCAATCCTCTACCACACCTATATGGTTAAGTGCCTCCTTTCTGTTTTCTCAGACATGAAGCAAATTATTTCTGACCTACCAGCTTCTGATTTAGAATGTTACTTATTAAACTTGGTTTCTTCTGATCACAAAGCATTTTATTAAGTGCTCCTATAATGCAGTAGATGCAGTCTCTTGGGCAGCAGCCACGGGACTTGTAATGTGCAGACATGTCTGGATTAGGTTACAGAATCTCAGAGAAAGTAAAATCCCAGATTCTCAGTATTCCATTAGATAAATATATCCTTTTGGTAGTTTCACTGCTGAGGTCCTTAAACATTTGGAAAAAAAATGTAAGTTAATGAGGGAGCAAAATGGGAGAGGTAAAGACATGGAACCAAGACGATGAATGGAAGTGAAGGGGGTGGGGGTAGCTAATCAGGTAAAAAGCAGAGTTAAAATAAAACAGCAATATATTGGAGCAAGAAAAAGGAGAGAATAAAAGAAGAAATCTGAAATTACAGATGGGGATTAAAGAAAGCAAGACAGCCACAAGCATGTAAAGAAAGAATGTAGAAAGCAGAGGGAACTAAAAAGAAGAATGTGTAGGATGGGGGGGGGGCAACCAAGCAACAAAAAAAGGGGGGGCAAAAATAAAACATCAGTGTATCTGAATAAGAAAAAAAAGAGGAAATGAAAATTAAAGTTGAAGAAGGCGATTATAGAAAGTGAAAAAGGTACAAGCAAGTGATGACAGAAAGTAGGCTGGATGAGAAGAAGAGAATATGGTAAAGGAGGAAGAAGTGTCAGTGATGAAGGAAGGAAGGAGGGAAATGGAGAACCAGGTAAAAAGATATGAAAGAAGAAGTATGAAGGGGGTTACATACTGTAGGTCTGGAATGAATACGAGGAGAGCAGAGGAAGATTGTTATTTATAAAGGAGGAAGGGCAGCGATGAAAACATGAGTGGAAGATTTCTAAAAATAATAAGAGTGAGAGGGAAGAAAGACATGAAGTGTACTGGAAATATGGGCCATCAAATGAGGTACAAATAACTGGAGGGGAGAAGAGAGTAGATACAACAAAACACCCTCATACTGGGTGATTTCAACTACCCTGCCATTAACTGGGAAAACTACTCGTGTAACAACCATCGGTTCTTAGAATTCATAAATTCCAACACCCTGGATCAATTAATCCATAATCCCACCAGGGGCTCCAATATCCTAGACCTGGTAATTACCAACATGGGAAATCGAAACTCCACACCTAAGGTCACCCCCTCGTTGGTCAGGTCAGGCCATAAGCTAATCACCCTTAACATCCACATCCCACCCCCACTCCTCAGTAGGAAACATCCATAAAAAACTTCTCCAAAGCCAACTTCATGCTACTCAAGTCAGAAGTGCCAAACTTCATGACACCCATGCAGATGGGGAACTGAAAGTTCGACTGCTGAGTCCTACACTAAGGCACTGTATGAGCACATCCACTCATGCATGAATCGTGCCATCCCAACTAGAACCAAGATGCTCTCCTCCAAAAAAAGGAAGCCAATCTGGTGGTCCCCTGCCATAAACAAACTTTACAACAAAAGGAAGAAACTGTTGCAGAAAAGAGGAAAATCCCACGATGCAAAAAATTCCCTTACCAGCCTCAGTAAGAAGCTGAGATCCCTTGTAAAATCCTCCAAAGCTAGTTAAGAAAATAAAATTGTCAAAGATTCCAAAGACAACCACAAGGCAATCTAAATGGCAATGCTCAGATCTGATCTGAGCTACATTAAATATACTGATCCCAAGGATATTTCCAATATCCTGGCAGATCGATTCAATGCCAACTTCACCCCCCTTTCACCCCCTAAATGGCCCATCTCAATACCGGAAGATTGCCAAATTCCGGTAATAACGGCCACACAGGTAATAAAACGCACTCTCCAAAGCTAAGAATACAGCATCCCGGGCTGTGTACTTAATGAACTACAAAATGAACTGGCACCCCACCTAAGTGTCATGTTTAATCATACCCTCATCTCAGGCTTTGTTTCCAATGAGTGATGCACAGCTACAGTTATCCCACTCCACAAGGGGAGATCCACCTTGGATCCCGGGAACTACCACCTCATAAGTCATTTCGAGCCTGATCTGCAAGGCCATGGAACGTATTATCATGGAACTCATAAACAATGATATTGTCAAACTTCAAACACTGGACTCCACCCAGTTTGGATTTGTGAAGGGCCGATCTTGTCTCCTGAACCTGATTGACTTCTTCGAGTCAGTCTCCAGAGCCATGGACAAGGGGAAGGTGGTCCACACAGCCTATCTAGACCTCGCCAAGGCCTTTGACACCATCCCCCACTCTGGAATCGTAGATAAACTTACTAAGCTGGGCATTAATCCCTACATCACCCAATCGGTTGCCAACTGGCTTACCAACATTACCCACACTGTAAAAGTAGCCAACTCCAAATCCAGCTCCAGACAAGTGACAAGTGGAGTAACTCAGGGTTCAGTCCTGGGACCGCTCTTGTTTCGCATCTACTTCCCTGAAATACAGGCCAACACTAAGGAACTCTGGCTAACAAAGTTCGCAGATGACTGCAAACTGGGAGCCATTATTGAATCCCCAAATGATGTGGATACTGTACAAAAGGGCCTAACAGAAACAGATGCTGGGTGCTAGAGCCATTGACTCAAGCTCAATGCCAAGAAATGTATAGTTATCCCTTTTGGGAAAAAATGTGTACCTGTGAATTACCACATAGGTGGCAGTACACTAAACACTGAAAGTGTGATAAGAGACTTAGGGACACAGGTTGACAGTGGTCTCCCCTTCAGTAACCACATCGCCACAACAGTCAGGAAATCCTTCTATGTGGCACACCTCATCACTAAGGGCTTTTCATCCAGAAAAAAAGGAGGTCATTGTCCCACTGTACTCATCCCTCATTAGACCCATTATAGAATACAACGCCCCATTTGGTATGTACCTCTCAAGATGTCTGCAACAACTGGAAAGGCCGCAGAAATACTTCACTAAAAAGAATCACAGGCCTAAAGCAGATGCCCTATGCTGACCGCCTTAAAAAACTCCAGCTATACTCTGTCGCATATCGTCTACTCAGAGGCGATCTCTGCTTAACATACAAGGCCATGTCAAACCCAGAGCTGTTGGACATGCTACACTTAAAGAAATCCCAATCCCTCAGAGCCACACGCTCCAGGGATCTAAACCTTGTCATCACAATAAACAAAACATGCTGGAGGGATAGGTGCCTGACCTAGAGACTCACCCAGACTCTGGAATAGACTGCCCATACATGTCAAGCAGAGCGCTTCCTTGGCCCTCTTCAAAAGGAACCTTGACAATTGGATGGGAGAAAGGAAATTCACCCCAGGGATCATGTCAGTCGCCCTGCTAGACAGGGGTCCAGGGAAGTAATTAGTGTGGGAAGAAATAGCCAGGGAATTGTTATGGCTAGGCTTGTATAGGCCCTAGGGCCGATAGCCTAGTACCAACCTATGAACCTATGAACCTATAATCGGAAATCAAAAACAACACTATGGAGAGAGAGCTAGCTAGGGACATATTAGAGGAAACAGAGTACAGTAGGAGAATTATCAAAGAAGTAAAGAATTTAAAAAGTTTAAAACATTGGAATGCAAGGAGAAAGCAAGAAAAGGGAGACAGAGGCAAGAGCAATAAACTGTAAAAGAATGGTTTTGGCAGAGCAAACAGAGGTCCTGAACCATGCCAGTGGGCTATCAAGGTGAGGGCCATGCCTGACAGGGATGAAGATACTCCAAACAGGAAGAATGCAATGTGTGTGTATGTATATATATATATATATATATATATATATATATATACATACATATATATATATATATATATATATATATATATATAAATACATATATATATATATATATATATATATATATATACATATATATATATATATTATATATATATATATATATATATATAGAGCAAAGGGAAGAAAAATAGGGGGCAACAGAGGACTGGGGAGGTAGGAATAAAGAAAGACATGGGAGAGTGCAGACAAAGAAAGGGAGTGAAAAGAGAATGTAGTAAAAGAGGTGAAGGAAGGCAGGGAAAGGAGATAAAGGAGTAAATAAAAATGGATAAAAGTGTACAGAGGGAAAGAATATGAGAGGGGGGGGAGTAAGGAGAAAAAAAAGAAAGGGGAGATGAACAAAGAGGACTAAGAGCAAGAAAAGAAAGATGAAATTGTTGATAGAGTTACTAGGGTAGAGAAACAAGGGTTCACAGGGAGAGTGGAAGGGAGAGAGGATAAGCAATGGAGAGGATGGAGATGAGTACTGAAATAAAATCATGGAGTGTCAGTGAACTAAGAAAAGGCACAAAAAAGGGAAGGGTAGTGACACATTTAAAGAAAAGCAATGAGCATATTTTGGCTCTACAAGAATTCCACTTAAAGCAAAGCATAAGAGAGTGAAAGGAGGAGGACATGAAGTAGTGGAAAGTACCTTGTGGGGCAATAGAACACAGGGGGAAGTGGCATTGTTAAAAAAAGAAATTACCCTCTGAGGGTGGATAGTAAATTGGAAAACAAGAAGAGTGGACATGTGGAGATTAAAGGAAGCTCAGGAGGGTGCAAAATAATGTTTGTGGTTGTCTATATCCCACCACATGCTAAGGTAATAGATATAAGGAATATGCTCGAGGAGGTTGTGAAGTTTTAGGAGGTCTTGACCATATGCAAAAAGGACTGAAATCAGATACTAAGAAAAGAGGGAATGGATGGGGGTCCTAGGGCAAGAAGACTGACAAAAGAAGGGAACTTTCTGAGGGAATACTTTAATTATGTGGGGTGGGTAGATGTAAAGGGTTCAGAAAGGGAGGAGGTGACTGGAGGTGATTATATGTACTATTCACCAAGATATCATACTTAGTCAAGAAAAGGAATGGAGAGAAATAGTGCAGATACCTAGATTCATTACCAAGGCAAGGAAGTTCAGGATATTTGTATGGAAGGTTAACATAAATATTTGTATTACCCAGTTAGGTTAGCTAGGATATTTCCAGGGGTGGAAAGTAAATGTTGGAGGTATGGAGAGGAATATAGAACATGGCCCCATATATTTTGAAAATGTAAATTCCTAGGGGAGGCTAAAGAGGATATGGCAGAATTATCAAGAAAGGTAGGTACAGAAGAGTTGGAATGGACTAAAAAGATATACAAGAGAACCAAAAGGAGATGGTGGGGTTGGTAGTGACAGCAGGCAGAAAGCCATAAGAAAAAGATGGAAACAGTAGCAATACCCGAAGGGAGAAGAAGTGGTAAAGATACTTAAGAAAGAGGGGGAAGGGAGGTAACAGAGAAAGGTAGAAAGAAACATAGGAAAAAGTGGGCATATTGGATAGAAGGGGAAGGAAAATAAAGGCGAGAGAATGAAGAAAAAAGTGAAGTACTATAAAAGAAAAAAGGTAGAAAAGAAGGGCAAAGATATAAAGAAGAGAAAGATAGAGATTAGTAGTAAATGTTGCAAGAAGGAGAAGAAGAAAATGACTCCATGAAGGGAAAGAGAACAAAAGAACAACAAAAAATAAGAAGTAAGAGAAAGTAGAAGTAAGGGAAGGATAGGGGATTGTATATAGCTGGGACATTGTAAATGGGTTACACGGTTATGTTAATCATAAATTAAAGTGGAATTTAGGTATATAAGATGTAGGAAGGTGTCACTTAAGGGATCACCAACAGCTCTGTCATAGGAAATGAATTGTAAGAAATGTTGAAGAATGTAAAGGAGTAAAGGAGTTGGTCTAGGAAAAAGAACAGAAACTGAATTCATTGTTTAATGGAAGATAGAGAGTTTAATGATGTTGTACATAATTAAGTGGACATTAATTGAATAAAGGAAATAAATTGTAAATGCCAATTTTGGATTAGTGGGTATGCATAAAATTAACTGAGAAGAATATAGCAATAACCCACGCCTGGGTGTGGGTAATGCTGGATTTACCCACGGTTGGCGTGGTTTGGTCCCTCGGGCTTCGCCCTCGGGACCAAACAAAGACAACCGTGGGTAAATCCAGCATTACCACACCCAGAAGTGGGTTATTGCTATAATACAATGACATTATTTAAGAAAAGAAATAATTACTTTTCTTAAATAATGGCATTATAATACCTCTTGCTGCCCTTCCGCAGCTGTCTGGTGTTCCGCGGCAGTTCTGGTGTACTGCGCATGCCTACGCAGTACATCAGAGCTGTGGGCAAAAGCAACGGAGAACGCAAGATCTCCGTTGCTTTTTACTGTCTCGCTATGTTAAATGGGTTTAACATAGAGACAGCTTTAAAATAAGCAACGGAGATCTCCGTTGCTTATTTTAAACTGTCTCGCTATGTTAAACTCATTTAACATAGCAGACAGGTTAAAAGCAACAGAGATCGCAAGATCTCCGTTGCTTTACACTGTGTCGCTATGTTAAAGGAGTTTAACATAGCGGGACAGCTTTAAAAAAAGCAACGGAGATCTGCGTTGCTTTTTTTAAACCTGTGTCGCTATGTTAAACTCTTTTAACATAGCGAGACAATGTTATAACGGAAAAAGTCCGGGCGACCGGACCTTTTTCCGTTAGTATATTGAGGGATTTACAACGGGCACGCTGGTTGGGCTGGCCAATCAGCGTGCACGTTTTAGAGGAGGCATTGTATAATAGCAGATAAATCACAACCTCTGTCAATGAAATATCAGTACTTTGTACGAGGAGTGCCCTTGTGGATTGTAATGGAGTATTGACTTAAGAAGATGAATAAACATTGGCTGTGTTAAAATAAATAAATAAATTGTTGACTTGTGCATAAATGAAGACTCATATAGGTTCTTTATCTAAAAGTTCATGCTGTGCAGAATTTGCCTACTTTAACTTCCCTTAGAGACTGTAAAACTTTTCTTAAGATCACTTTTTTTGCATGTTGTCACAGATCCTTTTCCTCCCTGGGACTCAATGCTTCATTCTGGAAAAGCAGACTCTTCCTCATTTGTACTAGTGGTATCTGCAGAGTTGAAATTTTGAAAATGAAAGTTCCTTAGTAAGTGTGACATAGGTGAGAATGATCTCTGAGTTTACTGTCTTGGGTGTCAGCCCTTCATATGTTTGTTTCTTTTTTTATTACAAAAAAATTGTTTCTTTAATATCCAGTCCTTGTTTATACCAACAGATTTTACTCAATCTAACCTTAGTCAATATACAGAGCTTCCAGTGTTACACAGAGATTAGTCTAACTGTGTGTAATATGTGATGTAATGTATGAACATCCACAGACAGCTCAGGTAGTTGATGGACAGAACCAAACCATTATCACCACTTTGTTTCCTTTGAATCACATAAACTAGGATAAAAGATCATTACGCTGTTTCTGTTCCTTTGACTTTTGAGTTGGATCTGCTGTGTTTATCTTATGTATAGGAAGAACATACCTAGTTTGCCAAAGGCCAATTGAGCTAAAGTTGTTGTCACCTTGGTAGCTTTTTTCCCAAAGGCTTCTTTAGATGTCATTTTTGCTAGGGCAGCTTAGTAGTTGATAAACACCTTTACCAACCCTTATAAGCTGAACATCCCTTCCAAGTCCAGATCCACCTTTGGGGCTGTGGTGACAAGGATATGTTTTAGTAGGCCAGCCACTTAGGAGGTTCAGTTAGGAACTCTTTCTTAAGAATTAATGAGTACTGAATCTTTTAAGCAAATACAAAAGTTGTGTACTTAGCTTAACTTTAACGTCT
Organism: Protopterus annectens; assembly: GCF_019279795.1. Taxonomy (NCBI): domain Eukaryota; kingdom Metazoa; phylum Chordata; order Ceratodontiformes; family Protopteridae; genus Protopterus; species Protopterus annectens. Next base: position 339,012,055 of record NC_056733.1, on the reverse strand, counting down.
GACTGGAGAATTCAGCCTTCATCCCTGGATCTCTTTTGGGGAGGGTTAGAAACTGGAAATGCAAGACAGAGATGCAAGAGTAGCTCAGGAAAGTTTTATCTGCTGAGCAGAACATCTAAAGAGTGCCTCACAACTACTTTTATAAAAAATAAATAAAAAGCAACTATGTCTGCCATGCTTTATTACAATAAAAAAATAATATCCTGACACCTCAGCAGAAGTACCTTGCAATGGATTATGAACAACTCAAATATTCAGCACTGTGCATTCAGTGCAGAGTACATACAAGTTAAATTTATTAACTAAACGTTGCCACTCAAGAAGAGCAAAGAGTAAAACATTTACAAAAGGTATCGCCATACTAGTTTAGTATTCACGTCTATGCTTCAAAATAAGCAGGATTTCATGCTTTTTCAGTCATTTTGCAAACAAAATGGCTTTTTTAATTTTCTGTACTTTATGTAAAAATAGTTTCCCCAGATAATATCCGCATTACCTAATGCTCAACTTTGACAATGTCCAGCTACTAGATTATTGTTATTATTATTTAGGCTATCTCTGTAGCGTGCTTTAAATCAGGTTTTAAAGACCAATGTTTGTTTTGCCTGAACACCTTCTTTTACTGTAACATGTAGTTTGTTGTTTAACAGTAAACCATTTATTTTTAGTCAATATAACTTCCTCAGAAACGTTTGCAGACTAAGCACTCACCAGATGGAAATACTCCATTCCCTTTTGTTAATCCTACTAAGGTTTGCTTAATAGAGACAAAGTGACTGTAGACCAAAAAGTGTAATAAGATTGGAGCATTCTTAAAAGAAGATGCTGCAGTCTGTGATATGTATTCCATAATATAATTCTTATGCCAAAATGTGTGAGTACTTCTGTTATCTGCATAGATTTCTTATGTTATTCTAACACTAAAAATAAGTAGTCAGGATTACTGACAGTTTTACAAGTCTGTCTTATTTTTGGTTTTAAACAATAATTATTCTCTGTTTTTGCCACATACATTCCAGGAAGCAACTTTATTAAAATCACAGCCCATAGAAATATGCATTTTTATAAAAAGTTCAGCTGTAGCAAGAAAGTCAGTCCATTTACTATAGGCACATCAGACTCTTTTAACATTTCACCACAAAGTAAATATATATTAATAACAGGAGAGTTTTAGCTTTTGTCATAAAACAAATTATTGCATTTTTTTTTTTTGTATAATTGTATTACTACCTCAAATTGATGCAATCCTAAGGTGAGATCTTGACAATTGCTTTTACACCTGCATAAGCTATAAGTAAACTCCGAGCAAGTTGTGATAAATTTGAGGGAAAAAAGTTTCCAAAAGTTCTTTCTCGATACTGTTAAAAATAAAAGGAAGTCGTCTATATGAGATAAAACTTGCTCCTGCCATAGCTATGCCTTGCTTTTGGTGTAATAAGCACCATCAAATGTAAGTATATTATTGCATAATGGAAAGGCTGCAGAAATACCTCACAAAGAGGATTACTGGCCTCTAACAGATGCCCTACGCAGACCGTCTCAAAAAACTCCAGCTTTACTGCGTCGCATATCGCCTACTCAGAGGCGATCTCTGCTTAACATACAAAGCTATGTCAAACCCAGAGCTGTTGGACATGCTCCACTTAAAGAAATCCCAATCCCTCCAACCTACATGCTCTAGGGAACTAAGCCTTGTCACCACAATAAATAGAACATGCTGGAGGGATATATTCCTGTCCCAGAGACTTTTCATACTCTGGAACAAACTACCTATCTATATCAAACAATAGAACATGCTGGAGGGATATATTCCTGTCCCAGAGACTTTTCATACTCTGGAACAAACTACCTATCTATATCAAACAAAGCTCCTCATTAGAACTCTTCAAGAAAAATCTTGATGATTGGATGGGAAATAGGAAATTCACCCCGGGGATCACCTCTGTGGCTCTGCTCGACAGGGGCATAGGAAAATAATTTTCTTGGGTGGCGAAAGCCAGGATACCTTTTTGGCTACGCTTATATAGGCCCTAGGGCCAATAGCCTAGTACCTAACTATGAACCTATGTGTTAAGTTCACAGCTAAAGTAACTAATAGGTTTGAACACAAGCAGTAATCCTAAAGCTTCTATTCTGTGTATGTGATGACTACTGGTATATAAGATGGTATATATTGATATCTAATGGATAGAGGCAGTTCATAAATGCTTTATCGCATGCATGGGTCCCCTCAAATTATCTCTGGTATGATCCCAATTATTCTCATTAGGAGTAATATATAATCATCGGCCATGGAATGGATAAGGCCAATCTCTAACCAAATGGGATAGGTTAATTCAAGCACAAAAAAGGAAACTGGATAGACTTAAAATAGCCTGCAAGGGCAGCTAGTGTAGTATTTACCTATGAACCTATGAAACTAAAAGGATCTAACCTTCAAAGTGACACAATAACTCTCTGAGTTCCATAAAACTTTATGACGTTTGATCAGTAAATACTTTGCATCTTAGATATAAGAACTGGGTTTAGTAAATATTTCACTAAGTGTGAGTTAATTAGTTTGTCTGTCTCTTTCATAATATCCGATATATTGGCTAATGGTTGGCCTGCCTTGTGGATTTTTTTTAAACTATGAAGTTTTGAAGACAATAAAAAGTTGTCACAATAACATTTTAAGCAAAAAAAAAAAAATAATAAAAAAAATTTAGCTATGTCTTCATGCAAGAATTTTAGGCTGACTCCCTTCCTTCATAAAGGTACTAACAACATTCTGACCTTCTTTTGAACTAACTACCTCATGTTCAGGAAAATCATCAAATGTGGCACATATTCATCTCCAGTATTGTTCAGCAGTTAAAATATCAATACCTTTATTTTTACGCTTTGTAACAGTGTTATCTTTGATTTTATGTTCCTGAGAAGCCTGCCATTCATTTTCACTCCAGTTATTTTAAAATTTGAAGTGTGCGAAGCCTTCCATAAGGGCACTTTGTTTTTGCACCTCCCTCATCAGGGAAGCTATTTCTGCCTGGGACTTGTGCTCTTTCACTGCTTGAACTTGCAATATCAGCAGGGTTAACCTGTCTGGCAGTTAGCACAGAGGGTTAAATTTCTGAACTATTAATAATCTGCCTCTTATAGTCAAATGTATACAGTTTGATTCTTTTCACAGACATTTGGCCATTGTATGACTTGGTTCAAGTCACTTAACTGGACAGTGCTTCCAGGTTGCAGCCAATAAGTGACAGTTGTTTCCCATGAGCTTACCGGGCAAACAAATGTATAAAACTAAAAATAGATTTTAATAAGGAAGATCTTTTCCCTAGTAGTTGTGACTTGAACTAGAAGGATCTCAAGAGTTGTAACCTTGTATGGCAGCCCTCTGTGTCTGCTTTTCTGTAGAGAAAGGGCTTATTTAAGGACCGGACTTCCTTTTTTGCCACTGCTCAATACTGAATCAAACATTAATAAGTCTGTTGAATTTGCCTTGTTGGTCATATTTTATTGTAACTTTTCTGAATACTGGGTGCACTGCATGGATGTCCACAGACAGTTCAGGTATTACATGGACAGAACCAGAGCTTTGAGGAAGGATTACCACCTCGTTATATTGAGTTGTAGTTCTTTTATTTGTCATAAACACAGGAAAGAATTGCCTGCTGAATGCTCATTCATCTAGAGCTGCTGCTGCCTCAAGAGCTTTCCTTGAAAGCCCTGTATGAACACTTTTGACAAATATTTCAAGTTAGACATTGCTTCTAGGTCCAGATCCACATTTTGAGGCTTCATACCCAAGAGGATCAAGCAGGGACCCTATCTTAAGGGTTAATGAAGATTGAATCTCTGTAGCAGATATGAAAGTTAGGTACTTACCATAACACTAGATATGCTTGGAGTATCCAGTCTTAATTATCCATCCCTCCCTCAATCCTGTGGTCTCTTTTGGGGAAGGTTAATGCTGTCTTTATATAGTGCATTTAGGTGAGAAACTGGAAATGGTGGAGAGAGGCACAGAGGATTATGAGTAGGAAAAGCAGCAAGAGTAGCCTGGGAAAGAGTTATGTGCCAAGCAGAACATACATGGAGTGTCTGAGTCTTAAGGTTAGACAGGTTAGGATTAGATAGGTCCATGACTTTTATTTTCAATAACTGTCCACCTTTTCCTCTTCACTCTAGGTTGGATGACCTTGCAGTCAGTATAAAAAATGAAGATATGATGAAACCACTAGTCAAGAGTTCACTCGTATTCACTGAAAGAGGAATGAATCAGAAAGAGAAGCCAGCAGTCCACCCATGTCCTTAAACTGGAATGAACCATTGTATTTCCAGAAACAGATATACAGTGAATCAGCAGGTTCCACTTATTGCCAGACCTTGCCAATCGAAGGTGTGTGGGATCAGGCACATCTGTTGCATCATATCAGCATCAGAGAAATGTGAATGATGTTGTTCACTCTAAAAGCACTGTGATAGTCCTGATATAGGCAGCACTACAGTGATATGGTATCTGTATAAACAGAGAGAGAGCAGTTACTCTTCATAGGCTTTGCAGCCTGGTGGTACAGATTTGGGACTACAGCTCTTAACTTTTTGTTCAAGAGTCAGGGACAAAAGGCAAAAATAATGAGGTAGCAATGGCCCAAAATTAGGGTCAGTTTTTAAATATTACTCTAATTCCCTTATAAAAGTTAATAGAACAGGTTTTGATGCATTTGCTGAACAGTGAGAAGTATGATGCTCTAATGTCTAGCATGATGGACTAACTATAATGCTGGTTGATATGCTGTTGTCTGTTTTGTCTGTTCCTCATCTGATGGGTCAAGAAACCGACCTCAAATCCATCCTCAGCCACTCAGTAGACTTTAGGGTTCATAAGTTCAAGCTCCTCCCATTATCCATAATACCGCAACTACTCCTGAGAATACGTCTGATTTTGTTTGCTTCTTCAGTGATAAGACGTGATCACCCTTAGCTCAAGCAGGCTAATTTAGATAAGTGCATTTTTTTGCTATTTTCCTCTACAATTTTCTGTATTTCTGCTTTTCTGTAGGATAATACCTTCTATTCCTCCCCAATATAAATTAAAAAAAGATAAAAAGTATATACGTATATATGTATGTATGTGTGTGTGTGTGTGTGTGTGTGTATATATATATATATATATATATATATATATATATATATATATATGTATGTATGTATATATATATATATATATATATATATATATATATAAATCACATATATATATATATATATATATATATATATACATATATATATATATATATATATATAGTTTACTATAACTTACACGAACTGCAGTAAGCCGAAAGGACGATGTACAAAATCATGGTTTCCAGTGGACAGGAAACCGAACCGAAAGTGGTCGATCACATTCAGTCGAGTTGCATGGTGCACTCGACCTTTCAGCAATCGATGTGCCGAGACTGTGGAGGGAGGTCATGCTTCAGTGAGGAACAGGGAAGTAGGCCATTTTCTCATTATAGTGCGATCTCGGTGTTGGCATATTTAATATGCAGGGGTTGGGGGGGCGTAGCCCCCCTGCTAAGTAGTAGAGGTAAGGTGGATAACACAGGTGGAAGGTGGGAATGTCGAAAATGTCAAACACATATTTCCTTGTTTCCTATTTTTGACATTCCGGTCTTCCTCTGTTATGAAATGCAACATTTTTCGATGTTGCAACTGGTCAACCTGACCCCTTTCGAGTATATCATAGTTATATATATATATATATATATATATATATATATATATATATATATATATATATATATGGATTCACTTCAGAGTCTTGAAATTCCGAAACATCGAATTTCATATCACCGAGACCATATGATCGATGTTTGGGAATATCGAAATTCCGAAACAAATAAAAAAAAAAAAAACACAACAATTTAAATGTTTCTGCAGGGGGGGGCAAGCTTCCCTGCACCCCCCCGCTACTTAAATATTCCAACTGAGATTGCACTACAGCGAGGAAAAGCAAAATTTCCCATTCTACTCTGTATGCAGATCTCCGTTCACAATGTCGGGATTCCAAAAGTTCGATTATATGGTCTCGGCAATATGAAATTCGATCTTTCAGGATTTCGGCGTTGTGATTATATATATATATATATATATATATATATATATATATGTATATATATGTATAGGTGTATCTGTGTGTGTGTGTGTGTGTGTTTGTGTGTGTGTGTGTGTGTGTATATATATATATATATATATATATATATATATATATATATATATATATATATATATCTATGTGTGTGTGTGTATATGTATACTTTTTTTAATCTTCCTTGTTGGAGTTTGCATTTGGGCCATAAGCCCTTGCATGTGTTGTGGCTACCCCTGTGGTTCAGCTTTAATAATTACCATTGTTGGTATTTTCCGTTACTTCTCTACTGTATCAGAAAAACCTACTGGTTTTAAAGTGTTCCGCTTGCGAACACAAGATTCCGTACTCGGACAGCCATTCTCAATGTTTCTTTTGCCTGGGCCTAGGCCATCTTAATGTTAATTGTGATGTTTGTTCTGCTTTCAATAACAGGGCTTTGGTCAAGAAAAAGAATAATTTGATCCTCAAAGGTCTTCTCCCTTCTTCTTCTCCTTCATCTGCCTCTGGAGCTCCCTCTTTGTCCAAGAAATCCTCAAGAGAAGCAGCAGAAAAGCCCAAAGAGTTGAGGAAGCACTCTTCTGATTGCCGTCTTCCCTCTACTTCTCCTGGCTTGACTGCACCTGAGAAAATTGCTAAGCTGTCATATCCATCCATCTCCAAGCGCTGGCTTGACTGTGATGAAAACTAAACCTTCAGACCCATCCTCTCAGAAGGAACCAACTAAGTTCAGGCTCTAAGTCACCCAGATTTTCACTAGAGCCGGTCTGTTTGAGGCTTCACTCCCCTTTCTTTCAAGACACACCTCGAAGAGCTTCCCATCCACGCATCAACATCACCTTCCCTTAAGTCATCCAGGAGTCTATTAGAAGCAGATGTGGATAGGATGGTGAGAAAATTTCTCAGAACTCAGATTGAATTGGTTGCATTACTGGCTCCAACAGCCATTGGACCCATGAGCCTTCTCACCACACAACGCCAAACTTCAACTCCTATTCCAATCTATCCAGTGGTTTTGGAGATTTCAGACCTGAGAATCCTGAGTATGTTTTTGTTGGATCTGAAGATGGGCCTTTCTTTAATCCTGACACTTTCTCTGACCCAGATGCGACCGACCTTGTCGGTTCCAGAAGGATATCTGGCTCTTTCATCTGTGCTGGATCTGTGGGGCTGGGCTCAAATCTGATGCTGTTGGAGCCGTCCCATCCTCTCAGAGTTTTGGCACTGGACAGTTCGGCTCCAACCTCTGCTTCTAGGATGCAGCAAGGGGGATCAGATTTTGACCCTCACAGGCTTCTTTGAATCCAGTGGGGCAGGACTGAGATCTTCCATGGCTTCAGCTTTTGAGTTGGTGGAGAGAGCTTTCTCCTCTTCGATGGAAAAGACATCCTCACCTTCCTCCAGTCCACCCTACACTCAACCGTCTACTGTGGAAGCTGGGCCTTTTCATCCTGTCACATCAGGACAGCCGGTCTGGTCAAGCCATGAGACTGTCCTCATGCAGGACACCACTGGCACTTCTGCATCATCTGTGGAACCTCCCGGCAAAGAGAGTGATAAAAGCAACACACAGTATCAGAACAGATCAGGATCTGTCATGCACTATTGCAATAGTAAACTAAAAATATCTACACAGACAGAAAATAATGAGAAGATATACAGATATAAAGGAAAAGTACAAAATGAGCAATTTATTGATGACCCAAAAATGTTTTATAGAGAATTGGGAAACAAGGCAAAAGGAATCGAAACACCACCAAAAAAGAAGAAATACATACATTTTGGAGAAATATCTATGAGGATTCTTTGAAACTTAAAGATGCTAAATGGATAGAAGAAGTAAAAGAAAAAAATAAGGAGTTAAAATGTACAGGATATGCAATGGGATGAAGTAATGGCCAGAGAGATTGAAAGAAAGTTAAGAAAAGCTCCTAACTGGAAAACTCCAGGCCCAGATGCAGTACCTAACTTCTGGTTAAAAGTATTACCATCATTACATGAAGATTTAGCCACGAGTAAGAACTATTTGTATGCACACCCAGAACAGACACCAGCCTGGTTAACAACAGGAAAAACAATACTCTTACTTAAGAGTGAACCTGCAATTTATCCTAAAAATTATAGACCAATAACTTGCCTTCCTTCCGACAACATGTAAACTATATACCAGAATTGATGCCGGCAGAGTTTATAGTCATTTAGAAGAAAACTCAATCATGGCAATAGAATAAAAGGGTAATAAAAGAAAGTCATATGGAACAAAGGATCATTTGATGTTAAATAAAGTCACAATGGAAACTGAAAAGGGGAAGAATCAAAGTTTGGAATGGATTGACCACAAAAAAGTATTTGACAGTATCCCACATTCATGGGTAAAGGAGTGCTTAAAAAGATACACCCTACACTGATCGATTACAGTACAGTGACTGTGAAACAGTGGCAGACCACTTTGCAATAAAGGACAAATTATTATTCCAGGGGTAAAAATTCAAAGGGGGATATTCCAGGGTGACTCCTTGTCACCACTGCTATTCTGTCTTGCCCTTAACCCATTAAGCTGTCTACTTAACAGATTGGGCCATGGCTATAATTTAGCTTCTAGAAAAGTATAAATACTTCTCATCTTCTTTTTGTGGTTGATTTAAAACTGTATAGTTCATCAGATGAGGTACTGAAAGCATAACTGCAAGTGGTCAAAACTTTTTCAGGTGATATAAGAATTTCATTTGGTCTTGATAAATGTGCAAAAGCAACCTTTAAAGCTGGAAAGCTGCAGCACCAAGAAAACATCAGTTTGGGACAGGAATGTGATATAAAAGAACTTGAGCAAGAAGGAGTTTATAAATATTTGGGAACTGATGAAGAATCAACAATAAAACATGAACAAATGCGAATAAAACATAGTAAGTCATATTTTAGAAAGCTTAAATTAATACTAAAAACAGTGTTGACATCTATGAACAAAGTCCAAGCTATAAACCAGTTTGTTCTTTCTGTCTTAACTTACAGCTTTGGAGTGATTTATTGGACCCAAAATATGTTGGACAGGTTAGACAGGAAAACAAGAAGGATGCTTCATGCTCATCAAATGATTTATAAAAATCATTGCATACCAAGATTATATATCCCACTTTCTGAAGGAGGTATGGGCCTTCTCAAAACTGATTACATGTGTAGATCTGCAGTCATGGGACTGCACACATATCTGTTGACTTCACAATTCCCAAATGTAAGGAAAATTCTTAAACATGAGGAGAAAAAGTCTAAGATGATGTCCCTGTTTAGTTAGCAGAAACATATCAGCGTCAAGTGGGAATGGAAATAAAACCAGAAGTAGATAAAAATCAGGCAGCAACTGAATGTGCCAAAAAAAAAAGAAAGAATATAAGGTGAAGGATCAGATGAGAAGGCAAGAAATGTGGAAAAATGCATAAATATAGCTGCGAGTGTCAGAAACTCTTGGAGCCACCTTATATTGATCAGGATCGAATGCAGGAATGGTTAAGGAGAGGTGAATTTAAAACAAAAGATGAAAGGTTAATAATGGCAGCCCAAGATAGTGGACTACATACATGCTGGCTTACAAAGTCCATTGAACATGTGGGAGAAATGGGCAAATGTAGGTTTTGTAAAATAGAACTAGAACCAGTTGCATTTCTTGTAGCTGGTTGTGATATGCTAATGTCAGAAGGATTGTATACGGAAAGGCATAGTAATGTGGCAAGACTGTTGCATTGGGCATAGTGTAAACATTATGGTGTTAAAATGGCTGAAAAACATTGGCAACATGAGCCACAAAGCATCATAGAAAATGATGAAGTTTATATCATATAAGATCACCCACTACTAACAGTTCAAAAAATATATGTGAGAAGACTAGATATAGTGGTCCATGAAAAGAAGACAAAAGTAGTATTGAGCATTGAAACTGCCACACCCAGTGGCTACATTGTCTTATGCACATAAAGACACAAAGTTATAAAATACCAGAATTTGCAGATGGAAATGAAGGCAATGTGGAAGAAGGATACTCAGACAGTTCCAGTAGTAGTAGGGGCAACAGGTCTTTTAAAAAAGAATTTACAATCATACTTGGATATGTTACCAATACGGGTCTATATTATTTCACCAAAACGGTATTCCGGCGAACACCTATTCATCTACCCATAATCAGTGAAAATTGCTTCAGCAATTCGCTGAATTTACTAAGGGCAATGAAATAGCTGCCCAAAGCACAACAAACCAACTTTTAGTTGACCCAAACCCAGCCAAGTGGGGGGCAAAGCCCCCCACAATCCCCCTAACTATATATACCATCTCTGAGATTGCACTACAGTGTAGAAAAGGGCAAAGTTCTATAGTTGCTGTAGTTGTCCATTGTGCTGTGGGCAACCATTTTGTTGCACTAAGTGAATTCAGCAAATTGCTGAAGCGATTTTCGCTGATTACAGGTAGCTGAATAAGTGTTTGATGGAATGCCATTTCAGCAACCTAATATAGACCCACCAATACATGTAACTCCATACGAATTGCAGAAAGAGTCATTACTGGGCACATTGGGGTGCTGCGATGAGCAGTTCTGACTAACATCAAAGACTGAAACATTATTAATTTCATGAACTTTAGTCATACTTTGATTTGGAATGGGGTCCATTCCTGTCATGGTATTACAAACCCAAAAGACTGGGAGAAATTAAAAGAGTGAGAAAGATAATATCCAGAGGCAATATTTTTATCAAAATTACATCAGCCAGATGGATTTTCTAACTATATATCGTGTACTCCAACATGCTTCGTTTTTCACAAGGATGGTATTACCTTAGAACCAACCAAAAGCAACATTAGAGAGTAACCAAAATCAGCCACTAGATTTACGAATATTTTTCCACAACTATTCCAACAAAGGAGTGTAATATTTACACACTCTGGATGTTCATATACAACTTAGATTCTACCTCCACAGAACTGGATCATTCGGGAAAGATTTTCAGCCAGGTGTTTTTTATAACTGTATGTCACATACTCTATCATATTTAGTTTTTCACAAGAATAGTGTTACCTTAGAACCAACCAAAAGTAACACTGGATAGTAACCAAAATCAGCCAATACATCTGTCATGTCTGGCTATATCCCACCGGACTGCCACCAACGAATGTGATGTCTGGCTATATCCCACTGGACAGCCACCAATTAAATGGTGCCTTACCATCATGGGTCAGTAACTAAGGAGCTTCAGTCCTCAGTACTGACTCAATATGAGACTGCCACTTAAACAAAAGTAATATTACACAATTTTCCCCTAAAAGCACAAAAGGAATACACTGTATTTTTCTGGGACTGGACTATATACCTCTTTCCACCCAAATGTATTTTTCTTGTTACATACTTCAGAGCAGTTTCCTATTTAAGACCTCTGATATACTCACACTCAAAATTTCACACATCCAAACACTTCTGGGAAAGCCTGACACAGATTTCCAGCTGTGTCTCTTTCCCAAAATAAATACAGAAACACTGCCACCAATCAGAGGGTCTTCATGCCCTTCAAAAGGAGTGTCCAGTTATGAAAATTAATTATCAAATTAAATGATTACGATGACTACAACAGCTAGACCTCAGTGTGAACTGGGGAGTATCAAACAGATTGAAGCAGTCTCTAATATCTGAAGTAATATCTAAAGAAAAACACTGGTTTCTAGCCACAATGTAAAATAATGAAAAAGTATTTAATAATAAGTAAAAATGATTACAAAATTGAAAATCAATAGCTCTCAATAAACAATTCAATCACCAGAAATGTAAATCAAACTGCAGGATAAAAATCCCATTATTCAAGAAAACATCTATCTTAATAAGTAAACTTTCCTGAGCTAACTAAAGAAATACTGTCCCTGATCTACTGTTTTCTTGGTTAGTTCTCTTTCTTGGTGTTCACTGACTGCTCAGTACTTGACAAACTGCACAGTATTTTCGAATCTCAACTAATTTCAAAATATAACAGTCAGCTGTAAAAAATATTCTTTTTCTGTCAATCAGCTGTTTAAATCATCTCCTAGTAACCAGGGACATTCTAGTGACATCATACATTTGGTCAGTTTATTCTCCACAGTTTGTACTTTTGAATGTTCCTTTCAAACGTGCAGTTCTAACTGTATCAAAGCAGTGACAGATTGTTTAAACATTATGTTTAAACAGGAAAACACTCAACATTTCAAAACTTATTTACATTTTCACAATTAGGCATGCTGGCATACAATAATATTTAATCTGAGAATATGTACAAATCTCCTGCCAGACATGTTAACACAGATGAGTGTTTTCAGTTACTTCACAACATCTAACAATATTTTTGCACAACCATTCCAACAAAGGAGTGTAATATTTACACACTCTGAATGTTTATAGACAACTTAGATTCTGCCTCCACAAAACTAGATCATACAGGAAAGATGTTTAGTTATTAATTTAGTTTGCCCCAAACAAAATGAGCAAAAAATCTTTAAGCAAACATTTACAAAATGGCTTTCTTTTTTTTCAAAACAGGTTTATTGTTTTAACATACAAGAGAAATATCATAACAATTTTATACAAGTAATTAAAAATAGATATGATTATAACATTCAACAAAACAACTAAAGTATTTACAAAGACATCCACTACAATCAGATCAATTAATTAAACTAAAATACCATGCTATTGAAATTAGGATTTTTTTAACAAATTTTGTAAATTATCCCTTACAATATAATAAGATGTTTTTCTAGTTGTGTTTATTTCCATATGGCACACTATATTCATAACATTTTTAAATTCATTGAACGAAGGAGGTCTATCTGAAATCCAATTTCTGGTTATTATTTTCCTAGCCACTGCTAAAATAGACCATAACAAGGGAAGCTTAACCTTTTTAACACTTTGAGGTACAGGTGTGTTGAATAATATAAGAGATTTAGAAATAATTAAATTATCTGTAAAAAGAGCCTGCAAAAATTCATTAACTGACTTCCAGTATTCTTTCAGTTTTATACGGTCATAAAACATATGAGCCCAATCAGCATTAATTTCTACATTACATCTCTTACATAGATTATCTTTATTATTTATTTTATTCATCATCAAAGGTGTATAAAAAGATCTATGTAAAAATTTCCATGTATAAAGTCTCCAGACAATGGAAGACGTAGTTCTATAGGCAGATTCCAATATATATTGTTTATCTTGTTGATTTGGTGGGTCCCCATTAATAGAAGTGAAATAATTCCAGTATGTATCTACACTGTAAAAAGTTTCTTGTCTGATAATTTTATGTATGTATGAAAGTTTACCTTTATCAGAAACTTTATGTTGTAAATTTAATATCAAGTAATCAATCAGTGTTGGAATAGATTCTTTAACTGTTATAGACATTAGATCAATTCTATCAATGAGATGTTGTCTAAAGGTCTGAACCTCTAACCAGCAAATTTCTCTTAGATCAAATTCTTGTTTTAAGAAATCTAGATTTTTAACTTTATTATCAGATATCAACTGATACCAGTACTTTAGATCATTATCTATAGCTAAATGAGTTCCTTCAGAAGTAGATGACAAAAGCATACCCTGAGTATACATTATAGGGAATATAATAAAATTCCATTCCCTATACTTAGGGTGCATGAATATAAAGTTACGACAGCTAATAATAATATTTAATGGGTAACAAACCATATGTTTAGGTGTAATAGGTGAAGTACAAAATTCCTTTAGTAACCATAACATGGAGTTATTTACAATCATGTTTTTATGTGTTAAGGAGATTTTCATGAAGTGCATACTAATTAGCTCCCAATTATCTTTCCATTTTGCGACATATGACTGCTCTATTAATAAAGTAATAACTTTTACAATAGAAGAGATGGTATATAAATTAAAGTCTGGAAAAGAAATAGCCCTTGAGACCAGCTATTAGTATGTTTCTTTAATGCAATCCTAGGTCTATTAGATGCCCATAGGAAATTTAACATTAGTGTATTCAGTTTCTTGATAATTATTTTTGTAGGTGGAAGTATTATTGATTGTATTAAGTATAAAATCTTGGGGAATATTATCATTTTAATAATTGTAAGTCTCTCCTCCATAGTAAAAACATATTATTCCGGTATTAAAAGATTTTGTATATTAAGAAAACAGGTATTATAATTATTATATATAATAGATTTAATATCTTTAGATAGTATTATACCTAAATAAGTTATCTGACCTGAATTGGGTACATATTTAGTAAAATCACTAATGAGAATATTTTTCGTGTATATATAGGTAGTATTTTAGTTTTTTCTTCATTGAATATTAAACCAGAAATACTTTTGAAATTCATCATTTTATCAAATAGAGACTGCATAGAAGAATTAGATCCTGCTGATGTAATTAGAACATCATCTGCAAAAAGTTGAATTTTGGATGTTGTATTTTCATCTATTTCAAAACCCTCTATGTCAGTACTGTTTCTGATCAAATTAGCCCAAGGCTCCATTACTAAAGTGAATAATAGTGGAGAAAGTGGACATCCTTGTTTTGTACCTTTAAGAATGGGTATTTTTTGTGAAACATATGTTCCTACCTTAATATAAGCCAAAGTTCATTTGTATAAATGCTCAATTAGATTTACAAATGCATCTGAGAAGTTTGTGCACTTCAGTAAGGTAAACAGATAGTCCCAACTTACTGAATCAAATGCTGAACTTATATCAAGACTAATAAGTGTTAAATCTTTTTTTCCTATTTGCAAAATCAATTAATGTTAAAGTCCTTCTTATATTATCAAAAGTATTTCTATTTACAATGAAGCCTGTCTGATCTATATCTATAATGCCGGGAATGATTGTCTTCAATCTATCAGCAAAAATACTCATAAACATTTTATAATCAACATTAAGTAATGAGATGGGCTGATATGAAGTACATCTAGTTGGATCTTTATTAGGTTTTAAAATTGGCGAGATAAATGTATATTGCCAAGATGGGGGGGTTATTAACTCAGTTTGGGCCAAAATAAAAACCTTATGTATTAATGAATATGTACTTTTAGAAAGGATTTTATATATCTCTGGTATAATACCATCATTACCCGGTGCTTTGTTTGATTTAAGCTTATTTATTTGTGTAATAACCTCAGTATATGAAATACTTTTGTCCAATAGTTTAATCTGTTGTTTATTAAGCTTTTTATTCATGTTTGTGGTTATAAACTCCTTTATTTTATCTTTAGGTTCCATGTTAATGTTATTATTGTTAATATTGTGAAAGTGATTTCTAAATTCATCTAGTATTTCTGGTAGACTAGAAACATTCTTCTTTTTCCTTAGAGAAAAGATTTCTTTGATATGGTTTTGTTTATTCAACCTTTTTGTTTTATTTTTAAGTCTATGTAAGTATTTGGGGCTTATTGAGTAAGACAAAACTTGTATTTCTCTAGAGTTATTTTAACTTTATGAGTTAAAATTTCTTTGTATTTCTCATTTAGT
>NC_056733.1:338948909-338991409 GCF_019279795.1 Protopterus annectens | reverse complement strand
CTCATGCAGGACACCACTGGCACTTCTGCATCATCTGTGGAACCTCCCGGCAAAGAGAGTGATAAAAGCAACACACAGTATCAGAACAGATCAGGATCTGTCATGCACTATTGCAATAGTAAACTAAAAATATCTACACAGACAGAAAATAATGAGAAGATATACAGATATAAAGGAAAAGTACAAAATGAGCAATTTATTGATGACCCAAAAATGTTTTATAGAGAATTGGGAAACAAGGCAAAAGGAATCGAAACACCACCAAAAAAAGAAGAAATACATACATTTTGGAGAAATATCTATGAGGATTCTGTGAAACTTAAAGATGCTAAATGGATAGAAGAAGTAAAAGAAAAAAATAAGGAGTTAAAATGTACAGGATATGCAATGGGATGAAGTAATGGACAGAGAGATTGAAAGAAAGTTAAGAAAAGCTCCTAAATGGAAATCCCCAGGCCGAGATGCAGTACCTAGCTTCTGGTTAAAAGTATTACCATCATTACATGAAGATTTAGCCACGAGTAAGAACTATTTGTATGCACACCCAGAACAGACACCAGCCAACCTGGTTAACAACAGGAAAAGCAATACTCACACTTGAGTGAACCTGCAAGTGATCCTAAAATAATAGACCAATAACATGCCTTCCTTCCGACAACATGTAAACTATACACCAGAATTGATGCCGGCAGAGTTTATAGTCATTTAGAAGAAAACTCAATCATGGCAATAGAATAAAAGGGTAATAAAAGAAAGTCATATGGAACAAAGGATCATTTGATGTTAAATAAAGTCACAATGGAAACTGAAAAGGGGAAGAATCAAAGTTTGGAATGGATTGACCACAAAAAAGTATTTGACAGTATCCCACATTCATGGGTAAAGGAGTGCTTAAAAAGATACACCCTACACTGATCGATTACAGTACAGTGACTGTGAAACAGTGGCAGACCACTTTGCAATAAAGGACAAATTATTATTCCAGGGGTAAAAATTCAAAGGGGGATATTCCAGGGTGACTCCTTGTCACCACTGCTATTCTGTCTTGCCCTTAACCCATTAAGCTGTCTACTTAACAGATTGGGCCATGGCTATAATTTAGCTTCTAGAAAAGTATAAATACTTCTCATCTTCTTTTTGTGGTTGATTTAAAACTGTATAGTTCATCAGATGAGGTACTGAAAGCATAACTGCAAGTGGTCAAAACTTTTTCAGGTGATATAAGAATTTCATTTGGTCTTGATAAATGTGCAAAAGCAACCTTTAAAGCTGGAAAGCTGCAGCACCAAGAAAACATCAGTTTGGGACAGGAATGTGATATAAAAGAACTTGAGCAAGAAGGAGTTTATAAATATTTGGGAACTGATGAAGAATCAACAATAAAACATGAACAAATGCGAATAAAACATAGTAAGTCATATTTTAGAAAGCTTAAATTAATACTAAAAACAGTGTTGACATCTATGAACAAAGTCCAAGCTATAAACCAGTTTGTTCTTTCTGTCTTAACTTACAGCTTTGGAGTGATTTATTGGACCCAAAATATGTTGGACAGGTTAGACAGGAAAACAAGAAGGATGCTTCATGCTCATCAAATGATTTATAAAAATCATTGCATACCAAGATTATATATCCCACTTTCTGAAGGAGGTATGGGCCTTCTCAAAACTGATTACATGTGTAGATCTGCAGTCATGGGACTGCACACATATCTGTTGACTTCACAATTCCCAAATGTAAGGAAAATTCTTAAACATGAGGAGAAAAAGTCTAAGATGATGTCCCTGTTTAGTTAGCAGAAACATATCAGCGTCAAGTGGAATGGAAATAAAACCAGAAGTAGATAAAAATCAGGCAGCAACTGAATGTGCCAAAAAAAAAAGAAAGAATATAAGGTGAAGGATCAGATGAGAAGGCAAGAAATGTGGAAAAATGCATAAATATAGCTGCGAGTGTCAGAAACTCTTGGAGCCACCTTATATTGATCAGGATCGAATGTAGGAATGGTTAAGGAGAGGTGAATTTAAAACAAAAGATGAAAGGTTAATAATGGCAGCCCAAGATAGTGGACTACATACATGCTGGCTTACAAAGTCCATTGAACATGTGGGAGAAATGGGCAAATGTAGGTTTTGTAAAATAGAACTAGAACCAGTTGCATTTCTTGTAGCTGGTTGTGATATGCTAATGTCAGAAGGATTTTATACGGAAAGGCATAGTAATGTGGCAAGACTGTTGCATTGGGCATAGTGTAAACATTATGGTGTTAAAATGGCTGAAAAACATTGGCAACATGAGCCACAAAGCATCATAGAAAATGATGAAGTTTATATCATATAAGATCACCCACTACTAACAGTTCAAAAATATATGTGAGAAGACTAGATATAGTGGTCCATGAAAAGAAGACAAAAGTAGTATTGAGCATTGAAACTGCCACACCCAGTGGCTACATTGTCTTATGCACATAAAGACACAAAGTTATAAAATACCAGAATTTGCAGATGGAAATGAAGGCAATGTGGAAGAAGGATACTCAGACAGTTCCAGTAGTAGTAGGGGCAACAGGTCTTTTAAAAAAGAATTTACAATCATACTTGGATATGTTACCAATACGGGTCTATATTATTTCACCAAAACGGTATTCCGGCGAACACCTATTCATCTACCCATAATCAGTGAAAATTGCTTCAGCAATTCGCTGAATTTACTAAGGGCAATGAAATAGCTGCCCAAAGCACAACAAACCAACTTTTAGTTGACCCAAACCCAGCCAAGTGGGGGGCAAAGCCCCCCACAATCCCCCTAACTATATATACCATCTCTGAGATTGCACTACAGTGTAGAAAAGGGCAAAGTTCTATAGTTGCTGTAGTTGTCCATTGTGCTGTGGGCAACCATTTTGTTGCACTAAGTGAATTCAGCAAATTGCTGAAGCGATTTTCGCTGATTACAGGTAGCTGAATAAGTGTTTGATGGAATGCCATTTCAGCAACCTAATATAGACCCACCAATACATGTAACTCCATACGAATTGCAGAAAGAGTCATTACTGGGCACATTGGGGTGCTGCGATGAGCAGTTCTGACTAACATCAAAGACTGAAACATTATTAATTTCATGAACTTTAGTCATACTTTGATTTGGAATGGGGTCCATTCCTGTCATGGTATTACAAACCCAAAAGACTGGGAGAAATTAAAAGAGTGAGAAAGATAATATCCAGAGGCAATATTTTTTATCAAAATTACATCAGCCAGATGGATTTTCTAACTATATATCGTGTACTCCAACATGCTTCGTTTTTCACAAGGATGGTATTACCTTAGAACCAACCAAAAGCAACATTAGAGAGTAACCAAAATCAGCCACTAGATTTACGAATATTTTTCCACAACTATTCCAACAAAGGAGTGTAATATTTACACACTCTGGATGTTCATATACAACTTAGATTCTACCTCCACAGAACTGGATCATTCGGGAAAGATGTTCAGCCAGGTGTTTTTTATAACTGTATGTCACATACTCTATCATATTTAGTTTTTCACAAGAATAGTGTTACCTTAGAACCAACCAAAAGTAACACTGGATAGTAACCAAAATCAGCCAATACATCTGTCATGTCTGGCTATATCCCACCGGACTGCCACCAACGAATGTGATGTCTGGCTATATCCCACTGGACAGCCACCAATTAAATGGTGCCCCTTACCATCATGGGTCAGTAACTAAGGAGCTTCAGTCCTCAGTACTGACTCCAATATGAGACTGCCACTTAAACAAAAGTAATATTACACAATTTTCCCCTAAAAGCACAAAAGGAATACACTGTATTTTTCTGGGACTGGACTATATACCTCTTTCCACCCAAATGTATTTTTCTTGTTACATACTTCAGAGCAGTTTCCCTATTTAAGACCTCTGATATACTCACACTCAAAATTTCACACATCCAAACACTTCTGGGAAAGCCTGACACAGATTTCCAGCTGTGTCTCTTTCCCAAAATAAATACAGAAACACTGCCACCAATCAGAGGGTCTTCATGCCCTTCAAAAGGAGTGTCCAGTTATGAAAATTAATTATCAAATTAAATGATTACGATGACTACAACAGCTAGACCTCAGTGTGAACTGGGGAGTATCAAACAGATAGAAGCAGTCTCTAATATCTGAAGTAATATCTAAAGAAAAACACTGGTTTCTAGCCACAATGTAAAATAATGAAAAAGTATTTAATAATAAGTAAAAATGATTACAAAATTGAAAATCAATAGCTCTCAATAAACAATTCAATCACCAGAAATGTAAATCAAACTGCAGGATAAAAATCCCATTATTCAAGAAAACATCTATCTTAATAAGTAAACTTTCCTGAGCTAACTAAAGAAATACTGTCCCTGATCTACTGTTTTCTTGGTGAGTTCTCTTTTATTGGTGTTAGCTGACTGCTCAGTACTTGCCAAACTGCACAGTTTCTCAGTCTCAACTAATTTCAAAATATAATAGTCAGTTGTGAAAAAGATTCTTTTTCTGTCAATCAGCTGTTTAAATCATCTCCTAGTAACCAGGGACATTCTAGTGACATCATACATTTGGTCAGTTTATTCTCCACAGTTTGTACTTTTGAATGTTCCTTTCAAACGTGCAGTTCTAACTGTATCAAAGCAGTGACAGATTGTTTAAACATTATGTTTAAACAGGAAAACACTCAACATTTCAAAACTTATTTACATTTTCACAATTAGGCATGCTGGCATACAATAATATTTAATCTGAGAATATGTACAAATCTCCTGCCAGACATGTTAACACAGATGAGTGTTTTCAGTTACTTCACAACATCTAACAATATTTTTGCACAACCATTCCAACAAAGGAGTGTAATATTTACACACTCTGAATGTTTATAGACAACTTAGATTCTGCCTCCACAAAACTAGATCATACAGGAAAAATGTTTAGTTATTAATTTAGTTTGCCCCAAACAAAATGAGCAAAAAATCTTTAAGCAAACATTTACAAAATGGCTTTCTTTTTTTTCAAAACAGGTTTATTGTTTTAACATACAAGAGAAATATCATAACAATTTTATACAAGTAATTAAAAATAGATATGATTATAACATTCAACAAAACAACTAAAGTATTTACAAAGACATCCACTACAATCAGATCAATTAATTAAACTAAAATACCATGCTATTGAAATTAGGATTTTTTTAACAAATTTTGTAAATTATCCCTTACAATATAATAAGATGTTTTTCTAGTTGTGTTTATTTCCATATGGCACACTATATTCATAACATTTTTAAATTCATTGAACGAAGGAGGTGTATCTGAAATCCAATTTCTGGTTATTATTTTCCTAGCCACTGCTAGAATAGACCATAACAAGGGAAGCTTAACCTTTTTAACACTTTGAGGTACAGGTGTGTTGAATAATATAAGAGATTTAGAAATAATTAAATTATCTGTAAAAAGAGCCTGCAAAAATTCATTAACTGACTTCCAGTATTCTTTCAGTTTTATACGGTCATAAAACATATGAGCCCAATCAGCATTAATTTCTACATTACATCTCTTACATAGATTATCTTTATTATTTATTTTATTCATCATCAAAGGTGTATAAAAGATCTATGTAAAAATTTCCATGTATAAAGTCTCCAGACAATGGAAGACGTAGTTCTATAGGCAGATTCCAATATATATTGTTTATCTTGTTGATTTGGTGGGTCCCCATTAATAGAAGTGAAATAATTCCAGTATGTATCTACACTGTAAAAAGTTTCTTGTCTGATAATTTTATGTATGTATGAAAGTTTACCTTTATCAGAAACTTTATGTTGTAAATTTAATATCAAGTAATCAATCAGTGTTGGAATAGATTCTTTAACTGTTATAGACATTAGATCTATTCTATCAATGAGATGTTGTCTAAAGGTCTGAACCTCTAACCAGCAAATTTCTCTTAGATCAAATTCTTGTTTTAAGAAATCTAGATTTTAACTTTATTATCAGATATCAACTGATACCAGTACTTTAGATCATTATCTATAGCTAAATGAGTTCCTTCAGAAGTAGATGACAAAAGCATACCCTGAGTATACATTATAGGGAATATAATAAAATTCCATTCCCTATACTTAGGGTGCATGAATATAAAGTTACGATAGCTAATAATAATATTTAATGGGTAACAAACCATATGTTTAGGTGTAATAGGTGAAGTACAAAATTCCTTTAGTAACCATAACATGGAGTTATTTACAATCATGTTTTTATGTGTTAAGGAGATTTTCATGAAGTGCATACTAATTAGCTCCCAATTATCTTTCCATTTTGCGACATATGACTGCTCTATTAATAAAGTAATAACTTTTACAATAGAAGAGATGGTATATAAATTAAAGTCTGGAAAAGAAATAGCCCTTGAGACCAGCTATTAGTATGTTTCTTTAATGCAATCCTAGGTCTATTAGGTGCCCATAGGAAATTTAACATTAGTGTATTCAGTTTCTTGATAATTATTTTTGTAGGTGGAAGTATTATTGATTGTATTAAGTATAAAATCTTGGGGAATATTATCATTTTAATAATTGTAAGTCTCTCCTCCATAGTAAAAAACATATTATTCCAGGTATTAAAAAGATTTTGTATATTAAGAAAACAGGTATTATAATTATTATATATAATAGATTTAATATCTTTAGATAGTATTATACCTAAATAAGTTATCTGACCTGAATTGGGTACATATTTAGTAAAATCACTAATGAGAATATTTTTCGTATATATAGGTAGTATTTTAGTTTTTCTTCATTGAATATTAAACCAGAAATACTTTTGAAATTCATCATTTTATCAAATAGAGACTGCATAGAAGAATTAGATCCTGCTGATGTAATTAGAACATCATCTGCAAAAGTTGAATTTTGGATGTTGTATTTTCATCTATTTCAAAACCCTCTATGTCAGTACTGTTTCTGATCGAATTAGCCCAAGGCTCCATTACTAAAGTGAATAATAGTGGAGAAAGTGGACATCCTTGTTTTGTACCTTTAAGAATGGGTATTTTTTGTGAAACATATGTTCCTACCTTAATATAAGCCAAAGTTCATTTGTATAAATGCTCAATTAGATTTACAAATGCATCTGAGAAGTTTGTGCACTTCAGTAAGGTAAACAGATAGTCCCAACTTACTGAATCAAATACTGAACTTATATCAAGACTAATAAGTGTTAAATCTTTTTTTCCTATTTGCAAAATCAATTAATGTTAAAGTCCTTCTTATATTATCAAAAGTATTTCTATTTACAATGAAGCCTGTCTGATCTATATCTATAATGCCGGGAATGATTGTCTTCAATCTATCAGCAAAAATACTCATAAACATTTTATAATCAACATTAAGTAATGAGATGGGCTGATATGAAGTACATCTAGTTGGATCTTTATTAGGTTTTAAAATTGGCGAGATAAATGTATATTGCCAAGATGGGGGGGTTATTAACTCAGTTTGGGCCAAAATAAAAACCTTATGTATTAATGAATATGTACTTTTAGAAAGGATTTTATATATCTCTGGTATAATACCATCATTACCCGGTGCTTTGTTTGATTTAAGCTTATTTATTTGTGTAATAACCTCAGTATATGAAATACTTTTGTCCAATAGTTTAATCTGTTGTTTATTAAGCTTTTTATTCATGTTTGTGGTTATAAACTCCTTTATTTTATCTTTAGGTTCCATGTTAATGTTATTATTGTTAATATTGTGAAAGTGATTTCTAAATTCATCTAGTATTTCTGGTAGACTAGAAACATTCTTCTTTTCCTTAGAGAAAAGATTTCTTTGATATGGTTTTGTTTATTCAACCTTTTGTTTTATTTTTAAGTCTATGTAAGTATTTGGGGCTTATTGAGTAAGACAAAAACTTGTATTTCTCTAGAGTTATTTTAACTTTATGAGTTAAAATTTCTTTGTATTTCTCATTTAGTTTGTTTATTTCTTCAATGACTTTCTTATCCATAATATTTTCTTTATTATTATGTTTATAAGAGTCTAATTTACTTTGAATATCTAACAATTCCTTATCCCAAGATTTCCTTTTATTATTATACCATCTTATACTTTGTCCATATAGATATGATTTTAAGGCATCCCAAACATAGACAATGGAGACTTCAGGAGTATAATTTATGTCTAGAAAATGTTGTACTTCTGAAAGTATATATTCTTTATAGTCTTTTAGTTGAGTTAAGTATGCTGGTATCCTTTTGATATGAACATTATGAGTATTTTTTATCATGAATTCAAAAACAATTGAATTATGATCAGATATAGGACATGAAATTATTTTGGAATTAATTAAATCTGTTACCATCTGGTTAGAAATAAAGACCCTATCTATTTTTGAATAAGTTTTGTATCTGTTAGACAAAAAGGTGTATGGTAATGATTTTGAATCTATCTGATTATTAATATCATTCAAATGATAAGAATTAGCAAAAACATTTAAATGTTTTGCATTAGATGTAATTCTTCTTTTTCCTATAGTGGTAGTATCACTTTCATGTAGTATACAATTAAAGTCACCAGCTAAAATAATATCTCCTATAGAGAATGATATGATCTTAGCAAGATGATGTTTCACTGTATTAATACCAATTCCAGGTATCCAATATACATTAATTAAAGTGTAAGTCTTCCCATTAATTTGTATTGTAACCATACAAAACATTCCTTTGTCATCCTGATAAGACTTAATGGTTTTAGGAATGGGCATACTTTTATTCCATAAAATAGTCACTCCTCTTTTTTTCTGAGTGTGCTCTGAACTAACCAATACTGCATATTTGTTTGTGGCTAGTTTATCAATATCTTTTTTCAAGAGATGGGTTTCTTGCAGGAAGAGTAAGTTGGCCTTATGTAAATTAATGTATCTTATTAGGCTTGCCCTTTTACATGGATTATTCAATCCATTAATGTTTAAAGAAATTCCTTTTAAAGATGTCATTTGGCATTTTTAAAACTTAAGAATCTTATGATCAAAATAACAAATAACAACATAAGTAATGTTACATCTCCTCCTTTAGGTGTACCTTTAAATATAGCTGTATTTATTGAATCTCTTATGGGATTTTGTATAGGATTCAATTTTGTTTGTAGTGACAATGAGTGTACAAAATATATTGTGGATGTCAAAACTATATACATATAACAATGAACAAGTGAAAATAATGTAAGGATTAAACCTTGCATCCAGCCTGGAGTTAAAAACTCCAACTTAGAGTAGTATTTACCACTCAAGTTAACCCCCTACCCTAAGCAGCAGTACCTCAGCTACCACCTTATCAATTTAATACAGATTATATTTAACTTAAATTAACAGCTTTCAATTCAATTATCTAGCAAGACAAGACTACACATTTAATAAAACAGCATCATATAAACTAAAATAAACTTTTTTTTTTAAACTATTCATACTATTATATACATCTATGTAATATAATACACTTGTATTCAAATAGCATTCAAATAAACTTGACATTAGGAACCAAGAGGAGAGAGAGAAATAAAAGACGTGAAAGAGGGAGAGAGAGTGAAAGAAAAAAAAAAGGGAAGGCATATTTACATATTAATTTATTCAAAGTATGTAAAAATAAGTTCTAACATTCATTTAAATCAAAAACTTTGGCTAATATGGTTCAGACATTACATATATTAAGATGCATCTATTTTCTGTCATGTAAATGCAGTCAACAGCTTCCAAAAAAACCTTGAATTGCTTGTATATGAGCATTTTACTCATACTCATTATTGTCAGTAGAATAAAATACTATATTTATAGAAATTGTTATAAGTCATACTGCATAGTTATGCAAATTCTCAGAAACACTTACATTATTGTAAAAAAAACATCTGTATTTTGTATGTCTATACTACTGCTTTAAAATATATCACATGACAATTTCTTCCAGTATAGAGTTATAAAGTTATTTATGCTTGTCAATCAGATGAATTAAATGAGTTATAGTAATGTATATGTTTGGAACATAAGTTTCTAACACAGATTAGTATGCTGCAGTCAAGTAGATTTTCAAAAACACTTGAATAAATGTTTCATTTTCTATGCCTTCTAAAATAAGACATTTACTTACTAAAAGAAACTGCATCATTTAAAATCATTATAACTAACATATTTTATGAATTATAACATAGATATTTAAGTAATTATATAAAATAACTCACATTTAGATGTCAAAGAGTTCATTTTCCTTCACATAGTCGCATTTGCATCAGTTCTACTTCCTGGTAGAGTGTTCTTCCTGAATCTGTGATGTGTCAGTGTGATATCTGGGTCAAAGGTCAGATTGACTGCTTTCAGCTTCTCTTTGAGAATTCTGAGAGTTGAAGCTTTTGAAACAGCTCATGGACACTGTTCATGAGGTAGCCCACATCCCAGATTGTCTCCCTTAACATTTTGGCGGGAAACTTGTTAAAAACTAGTGACAAACATTCATTTAGCAGTGTAAATGCATCTAAACATGACAAAACCTTTGCGATGTATTTTACAGGTTATTACAGACTCTATGTAAGTGAAATTAAGCCCAAAGTTATTAATAAGTAATAAAACTCAATATTTTTGTCCCAACTCAATTTTTATGCAAATCTTATTATTTACTCGGTCTATATGATCAAAAGCATTTCTATATATTAATATGAGAAAAAAATAAAGAGAAAGAATAAACAAAAGAAAAGAGAGTAGAAAATAAAAGAGTATAAAGCAGAAATAAAAAAA
Organism: Protopterus annectens; assembly: GCF_019279795.1. NCBI lineage: Eukaryota > Metazoa > Chordata > Ceratodontiformes > Protopteridae > Protopterus > Protopterus annectens. The sequence goes on along the minus strand of NC_056733.1, from coordinate 338,980,596 downwards.
AAATGTAAGAGAAAGCTATAAGAAGTATATACAATGGAATATTACTTACTGTTTATATTAATAGAGTTAAAAATAAAACATATTATTTACTATTATTTAGTTCTAATTATTATTAGTTAAAGCATGACAGATTATTTACAAACAAGCATAAGCAGTATAATCAAGAAAGTATAATTAGGAATAGCATTTGAAGAACATATAAACTTTTTACAAGGAATAAATTTGTTATTCCATTTATCATATTTTCATTACTCTTCTCTCCCTGCCCTCCCCCACCCTTTTCCCACTACATAATCTAAATAGAATGTCATTGTTTAAACAAAGAAAAGAAGAAAAGGAGAAAAAAAAAGAAAAAAAAAATGTATCAAATTACTGACCTTCTCTTTTTCAGAAAGAGAAACAAATTGAATAATAGCTTGTTGTTAGTTCCTCAGATATTTTGACTGGTTATGAAACAAAACATTTCTTTGCACACAGAGAATAACTTTGATTAAATCTTTTTCAGAACATTTGTGGCTTTCTGGAAATGCAGGAACTATATTTAAAAAGATTAATAATGAAGTAAAATGATGAGAGAAAAAAAGGAAAAAAAACATAGAACAAATCATTTGTTCTAGTCTCTTCTTCTTCTCTGAAGTCTTCCACAAAGTTTCAGTTGCCAGTCTCTTTAATGAAGGACTAGCCCATTCCATTTCCTCTATTTTATCCAAAATCTTATTTTTTTTTGATAAACAGTAAAGCAGAGTCTAAGTCATCAAAAATGTTAGGACCATCAGGAAGGAAGATTTTTAGCTTGGCAGGAAACAGAAGGTAAGTTTTAAACTGTGCTTTTTTAAGCTCCCTTATTAGTGGCAGAAAAACTTTTCTTTTAGCTATTACCAAGGAAGAATAGTCATTGTCAAAACGCACAGTTGTCTCATTAAACTTAACAGGAGCTTTAGCCCAAGCAGATTTAAGAACCATCTCTTTATCAAAAGATGATAGAAATCTAACTATAACTGATCTAGGATAGTTTTTGTTAGAGTTAGGATTAGCTATAGATCTATGTGCTCTTTCGATACCAAAAGAGAATGCTTCTGGTAAGTCTAAAGTTTTAGGGAGCCATGTTGTTAAAAAAGAAGTAATATTGTTACCTTCAATATTTTCTGGCAGTCCAAAAATCCTAATGTTATTGCGCCTAGATCTATTTTCCAAGTAATCCAGCTTTGTTTGTAAATGTGTATTTTGTTTCAGCAGAAACTCAATGTTGATTTCCTCTTCTTAGATTCTATTTTCCATGTCATTCACAGCTTCTTCTATGCCTGCCATCTGGATCTTCTGTTGTTGCAGGTCTATATGTAACAAGTCTATTTGTTTTGTAGTTTTTTCTATGAAGGTATCAATTTTAGTATCCATTTTATCCATCTTAGCAGTAATTTGCTGGATTATAGTTATCAGAGACTGAAGTTCTTTCTTGATGCTGGAGTCTTGAGAATTTGTCTTACTGGAACTCATTTCAGACTGATAAACTGAAAATTTCCAATGTGATTTCTGACAGGAATATTGTTAAAATTTCCTTTCTTTTTTAGATATAGTTCAAGAACTATATAAAACAAACATATTTAGAAAGAAAATTACTTCAAAAATTAATTTTTTAAGTAATTAATTCCTGTCAGTGTAATGAAATTGGTGGAGCTGAAGAAATCTGCTGCTATCCTGTGTTCATCCTTGGCCACGCCCCCCACAAAATGGCTTTTTGATTGTATCACCTTTGTGTACTCTTACAGAAGTAAAGCCTTACCATATAAGCCAAGAGCTTATTACACCAGATCTGTGTCAGTCTACACTAACTTTTTTTCAGAAATTCCTGTGTGTATTAAACTTGTAGAGTACCAATGTGGTCTATGTCTTACATTTTTACCAAACATTATAAATTGGATGTCATATCTAGTTTTAGAGCTTCATTTGGGGCTACATTTCTGAAGAGTATCCCATCACAGTAGAACTGGATAGCCTGGGATTCTGTCCTAACAGATCAAGCAAATTAGTGAAACAGGATATGGAAGTTATGCATTTAGCATGACACTGGATGCTTTTCATCCCAGTCCATCCAATACAATATCTCTCTCCCTGCCAAAGTGCCACCTTGCTCAAGGGACATGCAGACTAATATGGACCTGCTCTTCCTTTCTGGCTTCAGTATGGCAACTTGTCTCTAGCTTATACCCTTTTGCCAACAATCGATCTGGGGTTAGGACAGAAAAGAATTATGGGAGGAAAAAATCTGAAGAAGCTCAAGGCTAGAAGCACTTAACTGCTGACCTGGCTGGATATGACAAAAGACTCAGTGCACAGTAGTTGAATGAAAAGAATCCAGTGATATTGTAAGTACATAACATCTGCTCATATACAATGACTTTTTCCCAGCCCCGCCAATGGTCGTCAGATGATATCACTTTTTTGACACTGGAAGAAAACTAATATTAAAACTATTTTTTACTTGTCATTGTGACAACAAAATTGCCAGTACGCACCCAAGTCTGTTTCCTTCCCCTTGAATCAGTCCGGGTGCCTTAATGATATGCAAGACATTATGCCCATCAACAATTTTAGCAATTAGATCCCATAAACAAGACAGTTCCCGGTCTTTCATATTTGTTTGTTACATTAACAAAACAAGATAGCAAGTCTTGAGATCCAGCACACTTCAAAAGACATTCCCTGTTTCCTTATATCCAGAAAGACAAAAGTCAAAGATTCCTTCTAGCCATGAGAACAGTACTCTGATTGCAGATGAAGAAAAGAGAAGAGAGAGAAAATGCACATTTCTAACAATTTCATTTAGCCTGGCATTAACCATGGTTTCACACCCTCCACCAATAAAAAGTACAAATAAAAGAGGCTAGGAAAAGAGTCCAGGGCGTCTCCTTCCATCTTAGAAGGCTGTCCAGACAAGAAAAACATTTCTACTGTCAAGAATGCTTCTTATAATCTCAAGAAATCAAAGGTGGCTGACTCTGGTACTAAAAGTTCTGAGGATCTTTCTGACAAGCATACTTTTGGTGCAAATCCACTTAGATGTACACCCACTGCTACCCTCAATCCAAAGAGTTCCATGTAGCCTTAGAACTGTATCTTTTTACCCCCACAACTCCCTTCTCTACATCCATTGAACCCCATAGGCCACTTTCAGTCCAGCTGTACTACACCAACATGTGTGTGTCTTTTGCAAGATGCAACAGTTCTGGTCTCAATATGTTCTCCCAAAAAAATTGAGGGTTCTAGAGTGCCTTCTTTTCCAGATTTCACCCTTTCTGTCTGATCTGCATTAGAGATGCATTACCCTCTTGACCATTGGTTGACCTGTCAACTTTGTTGCCAACATTAAGGGCTCGTTTGCAGTTGATGCATTTTACTTTAGTTGTCTAGATGTTGATAGAGCCACTGGCATTGAGTATTTTGACCCCAACCTTCTCAGGGTGATTCCCTATTTTAGTTTTTGAGGTTGATATTTCTGACCCTGCCTCAGTCCCCATTGTCTTGGGACTGGATATTCCATCCCAAAAGTTAGCCTTTTGGAGCTTGATGTCAAACAAAAGAAATCAGAAAACCAAAAAACACTGAAGGTCCCAAACTAAATTCCAATTGGATATAGCTGATTGATAGAAATGACTCTGATTGGCTGTTCTTTCTTTTTACCTTAGATGTTGATTTAGAATGGTAGATCTGATGAAGGGCAATGGCCTGAAAGCGCTAATCTCCATTATTGTTTTGACCTACTTGTTTGTTGCTTTTATTAAAGATTTTATCTGTCTTCCAGCTGTGGTGGTCCGAACTAGTCTTTACACATTTTGGAGCTTGATGCCAGGAGCTCTAACCTTCACCAAGGTATCAGCATCCATCTTGATGTGGGGGTGGTCAGACCCATTGTGCCATTCTTGACTTTGGTGCGCATTTTGTCAGTCTTGTGGTGGCTTTGGGCAGTTTCAGCTCCTCAGGCTTGGCAGTCTTTGGCTCAGCTTTGGGACCATGGCATGTCTGAGTGCATGCAATGCAGGCCTCCATGCAGGAGTAAGCATCACCATGGCTTACCTGGAACTTTCATCTGCTACATCTTCCTTACTTCTACTCCTGACCCAGAACATAGGGATTGGGGCTTCTAGGCAGGGTGCCAGTCTTATCTCTGGCATGCAGTCTTCCTCCTCAGACTCTTCCCATCCAAGGACATGAGGTAAGATCATATGTAAGAGGAAGTATCCCTTAAAGAGTCTCCCACTGCAGAATGGAGGATAGCCAAGAGGCGACACCCCTCCTGTACGTTACTGATATCCTTAATTTGGAGAATCCTGGAGCTCATCTGGATTAAAACTATGTGGTCCCAGGACATCCTTTCTGATTCGGACTGCATACTGAATGAGACTTTCCTGTTGCCTAATTCTTGCACTTGAGTGGTACTGCCAGCTGATGAAATGGTCAGATTAGTTCTAGATATTTTCTGGAAGAATTCAATTGCGGTGGCTTCTGTCCTTAAATGCCCAGATGAAATTCTTTGTGTACCCCCCGGACTATCCCAGCTTGTCACAGAACTTGGTGGTGGATGTGATCATGGTTGCCTCTCCTTTTAGGAAGACTCCAGAGTCCCAGTCCAAGGTTTCTTATCCCCCGAACAATGAATTGCACTCCTTGGACAGATTAGGGACGCAGGTATTTTCATTCTCTGCCTTCTCACTTTTGGCATTAAACTATATTATACATAAGCAGAGATTCCAAACAGACTTGCTGGATGAATTTGCCAAGACTCTGGACGAGTTACCAAATTTGTACATTAAGACTAAGTTACAATCTCAGGTGGGAATTTCTAGCTGCATTGTGAATCAGACTGCCCATCTAATCCACAATGCAGATGATGGTTCTGATGGAGCAGCAGAAACAGGCCTTACTGTTCACCATCATGCCTGGCTGTATCAGTCAGCACTGGTTTAGAACTCTAGAATTCAATTCATGAGCAACCTCTTTGGCTGAGTGGTAAGACATTGGATTTGAGTGAGAATGGTGATAGGTTTGGTTCCAAGATGGGTAAAGAATTAAGTTTACTCTTTTAAATTGGTTAGCAAAGCCCTACTATTGTTTACCTTTAGAATAGGAGAGCTGAAGTTTGGTTCTGTGGGCTATTAAGTGGTAGAGTTGTTCAGGTATAATGAACATGGTTATCTTCTTTGAAAGAGTAACATAACTACTAGACTGCAGCCATGATGTACACTTTGCATACCTTGACCCAGACAAGAACTTTGGCATCTTTCCCCATGCTAATATAATTAGTAAGCTCTCTGCATTACATATAGGTCCCTATGTGGTAAGGTATGTACCAAATTAGATAAAGTATAAAATCCACATGGTGCAAATAACAAGTACCTCATCAAAGAGCAATAAGGTAACCAATGGTGTTCCACTGGACTCCATGCTGGAACTCCTTTTGTTTGATATATGCATTTCCAGCCTCCAGACCATAAACAGAGACCTCTGGCTAACCAAGTTTGGAGACGGCTATAAACTAGAAATCATTGTCAAGTCACCCTCTGACAACCAAGCCCAGCAACATGAACTTTCACGTGTAAACACCTGGTATGCTGACAGTGGTCATAAAGTAAATACAATTTTTTTTATTTTATTTATTTATTTATTTGACATTTGTTTACCGGGAAAGTCTGACTTGTAACAAAGCCAATTTTCAGTGGAGGCCTCGGGAGAAACGCTCCAGATACATGTCTTTATAACTTGGGAGGAAACTGGAGCAAGCAGAGGAAACTCACACGAACGCAGGGAGGACATGCAGACTCTGCACAGAAAGGCACCCCAGCTGAGAATCTAACCGGAGAACCTCTTGCTGTGAGGTGACACCACTACTGCTGCACCATTGCACCGTCCATTTGTCACATTTAGTAAACTATTCCTCCCTCTGGTATATGACACAGACATTTCTGCACTCCAGAATGAAAATGCTGTTAGAGACCTCGATATTTGGGTTGATAATTCTCTCTCCTTCAGTCATCACAGAATGACAGTGATCAGGAATTCCTGATACATAACACAGCTGATTGTTAAGGGGTATCACTGTCCCATTGTATACAGCATTGATTAGACCATTTATTGACTACAAAGGGATGTATCTCATTAGACATACCCAACAAATAGAAAGACGTCAGGGGTATGAAACTAAGAAGATCACTGACTTAAGAACCCTAAGCTACTGGAAGTATTATCCCTTTACTTAGTATCTTACAGACTCATTGCCTTTCGAGCCCTAGGGACCCAGTGGTCCTGGATCTTTCTATCCCCACAAATCAGATAATCCCACAAATACCAGAACAATGGATCTAAATCTCCAGCAGCAGATAAGCAAAACAAAGTGGCGAGATATGTTTATTTTGGCCTTCCCACCTCTGAAATAGACTCTTACTGCATATTAAGCAGTGCGATGCATTATCGTCCTTCAAATGGGAGCTGGATAATTGGATGGGTATTCACAAATTCACCCTTGGCCTGACCTTCCTTGAGAGTGGAGCTTTGGCCTGAAAATAGGTTCTGGCAAGGAATAAATGGTCACAAGACTCAACAGCTTTGTATTTCCAATGATCCTATGACAGATTCTTGCAATTCAGAGTTTCAGTAAAAGCTGACCTGGAAAGTCAGGGCAGTACTCTCACTAAAGCTGAGGTGAAATTTCAGGTTCCCCAGCATTCTTTTCTTGTGACTGGATTGCAGCTTATGCTAACTTTGACTTCAGCACCTTCAACAAGATAATTTGAGGTTCTGGAAAGTATCAATGAGGACATAGCAATTTCCAGAACTATTGTGCCCCCCCAAAGGATATGGTTCTTAGCAAAACAGTTAGGGGTCACATGGCCCTTCAGTTCTTGCATCCCTGAGGACTTACCCAACTGCTCCACTCTGGTGACAATTGAGAGATTTTCAGCGTAGCAGGCCATCACTCATGACAGGTGGATAAGAGACATCTTATTCAGATGCTATTCATTTACCTTTTTTGTCCTCTACCAATCCACCAATCCATACTATTTTCTCCTCCTTAGCATCCCATCCCAATAAAAGGATTCAGCAAAATTATAGGCCCAGAGCCTGTACCAATAAATTGCCACCAAAGAGGCCCACTAGACCACAAAAAGCACACTTTGTAGTCAGAGTACTAATTAATATCTTAAAATACTCAGAACTTGACCCAGCCTAAAGTTGAACAACCTAAATCTGTGTATTGTCAAGGGAACCTTTCAGATGGTCATGGTGCAATCTATTCTCCCTTTCTCCGGCTCTGTGAAGGAGACTGGATGTGCTCTGTGGATCTCCAGATTGCATACCTGCATATCAAAATTGCAGAGGGGTCTAGGAGGTGCCTTTGCTTCCTCAAAGGATCCAATCACTTCACTTCATGACACTGCTGTTTGGTCCCAGCACAACTCCCAGGATGGTTACTAAGTACATGTTAGCAGTTGCAGCAGCTTTTGACCTCTGAGGATCCACTGTCTTTCCACACCTAGATGATTGTCTCATAACAACTTCAACCAGGAAGAGTCTGCTTGTTTCCAGGTGTTTGCTTCTTAATCTGTTTCAGTCATTGGGCATAATGGTCAAGACTGCAACGTCTTAGATAATGCCCTCTCAGTCTTTAACTTTCATTGGCTGCATTCTGAATATCCTGATTTGCACATTTATCATCCAGTGGAAAATAATTTTCTCACCACAGAGTACATTGTTCCCTTTAGCATGTATCTATCAGACATATCACACAACTTGAAAGACCCCAGAATTTCCTAAATAAAAAATATTACTGATATAAAAGCCATTATCTACCAAGACAGACTTATAACCCTGCCCTTATACTCTGTATTCTGTAGACTGCTACATGGAGATTTTTCCATGCCATTAATAACCAAACACAACTTGATCGCTCATGGCTTCTGCAATCTTTATGGTGTCTCACTTAAGATTGTTCACAATGGCCCTTAAGTGGACTCTCAAAGTACAGTGGGGTCAGGTTTTATGTCCTCAAGATGCTCCCATAAAGATTACCAAGAAATGCAAGGGTCATCTTCATTGGTGGGCTCTCGAGGTCTACGTGTCTCTGGGCAGACTCTTTCAAACCCTGACCCTCTAGGCAGCAATGACAGGGTGCCTCTGCAGTGGGGTGGGCTAACACTGTTTGGAGTAAACAGTCTAAGGTAACTGGTCAGCCCAAGAGGGCAATTTGCACATCAGTACACTAAAGATGAGGGTCTTGCTTCCCACTTCGCATGTGTTTCAACACTTCTTGCCCACCTTTGTAGTTGCCATCCACTCCAACAACGTGATGATGATTTGCTATATTAACAAGTGGAGGGGGGTACCCACTCCTACCTTTTTTGTTTGGAGGCCCTGATAATTTGACAATGATTTATTTCCAACTGCCTTCTGATAGCTGCCCATGTCTTGGGACAGGCTGTTTCTCTTGCAAATTGGCTCAGCCATTCTTTCCTTTTGCCACACAGGGGGTCCTTCAATATATTGACAGCTCAGACTCTGATCCATTACTAGGGGAAACATACTGAAACTTTTGTGTGTACCTAACCAACTACAAATGCAGCATTTACATTTCCCCTTATTTCTGTTTCTCTCTGCAGGATCTACCAGGCAGAAGTTTAGCCAGGAGAGGCCCCCAGGATTTTTTTATGCTTTCCGCCATTTCTCATTATCCCGAAATTCCTCAAGAAGACCAAAATGATAGCCATCTTCTGGCACCTTCAAGTTTGGTTCCCTTTGTTTTGGCCTCATCTCTTGGAAAGGTGTCTCCTCTTGAGATTCTCCAGGAGCCTTTTATCACATCCTTCCATCAAGCCAGCTTCGCCCATACATTTAGTCACCATTTAACCACATATTTACTGTACTTGCAGTGATAGCCAGGGACCCTTCTTACCCATTCAAGGTGGCCCATATCCTGACCTCTGTCCAGAGATCTGTTACCAGAAAAATGTGTTGTAGTAAATGGGCTCACTTTTCTGCATGGGCCACAACCTGAGAACTGCATTTATTTCTTTCTTCAACCCCTACCATTCCAGATTACTGTACTCAGATTTTTGACTCAGACCGAAATTTTTCTTCAGCTTCTGTTAAGGTATCACACAATATTTTTAAACACCTTTATTGAATTATCACTTGTGACATAGGCAAACTTACATTTATATAATATTAATTACACCACATTAACAACTTCAAATTTACAAAGCTTATACATCATGTATATTGTTCTTATACTGTAATAAAACTAACATTACATAAATTGTTCAGTTCCTGCCTTCTCTTAAATCTCATTTCTCCTCCGAAAGATTTTTCTGCATCTATTGTTTCCACAGTTTTCATTTTTTCTATGTAATTTATTCCTACCCTTTTCTAAAGATGCACTTTCTGTTCTTTTATCTCTGTTACAATATTCACTACTTTATGCACAGCTGGTTTAGCCTTTGGGTTCCATTTTCTAGTAATTGTTTTTTTTTTTTTTTTTTTTTTTGGCAGCCACCAGAATTAAACTTAACAAGGCCTTACTTTGTATTGGCAATTCAGATCCTGCATCCCAGCTCAAAACGTATTTGCTAAGTTACAATCATCTGTGCTCCCAGTATTCCTGATTGAGTACTCTGTAGGGAATTTTTAAAGTCTGACAACTCATTACACTTAAGAACATATGCTCCCAAGCACTTCTTTCTTACCCCATTACACATCCAACATTTGCCATATGTGGGATTGGAGGTGAAAATTAAAGTGGGCATGTTCTTCTCTGATAATTTCTGTTTGAGCAGAGGAACCAGGCAGGGGTGTCCTCTTTCCCTTTGTTATTTACATTATATTTAGAACCATTGGCAAAGAAAATAAGGGACTCAGAAATTCAGGGATATAGTTGGTATGGTTGCCAAGAAAAAACTGGTTCTGTTTGCAAATGATATTATTTTATATCTGATAAAACCAGAAAGGCACATTTCACTGTTGTGGAATATTTTGGGATAGTTTAAAGTCTTTTCAGGATACAAAAATGAATAAAGTTAAAACAAAGGCAATAGCTGTAAACTATGTACCCACAGACGAACTGGTTCAGCAATATCCATATTTTTGAGGATATGCTAAAATGAAGTACTTAGTAGTACGGATTGAGAAGGATTCTAGTGTGGCAGCTAAGGATATGTGGGAAGAGGCTAAACAACAGATAATAGAAAAACGGAGAAATTGGAAGCTCTGTTTCATACAAATGGGTAGCAAAATACAAGCATTTAAAATGTTTTTAGTCCCTTTACTTTTATACATAGGTCAACCAGTGGAGAGGTTGTAGATAGTAATTAATAAAAAGCTGAAGGATTTTATCTGGGTGGGGAAGATTGCAAGAGTCGAGTGGGATAAGCTGATCCTTCCAGTAGAACAAGGCAGTTTGAGATTACTCAGTTTGAAGGGGTATTTCACAGTTACACATTTAAGGCTCCTATGCATAGCACAAGGAGAAAATATAATTCAAAATGGAAAAGGATGATGATGAAACAGGGGAAAAGCTCAAGAAACAAGGAGAGACTGGTATTTTGGATGCAGATCCTTAAGGAGAATAAAAATAACCATACAGAATATTATATTCATAAAGTAGCATAAAGTATTCTAAGAACTAAACCAATACGGGAATGGGGAAATTAAATTCTGCTGATAGGGATATCTGCAATGAGTCACTTCCACAATTTGCTGAATTTTCAAAAGGCAATGAAGAAGTTGAGCAACTACATAACTTTACCCTTTTCCCCACTGTAGTGCGATCTCGGAGTTGATGTATATAGTTAGGAGGGTATGGGGGGTATGTGGGGCGAAGCCCCCCACTTGGGTGTGTTTGATTTTGTTACTTTTGGGTTCCATTGTGCCGTTGGGCAATTTTTTCATTGTCCTTGGAAAATTCAGTGAATGAAAAAAGTGATTTTCCCTGAATACGTGTCTACGAAGAGGTGTTTGCTGAAGATAAGTTTCTGTAAGTAATATAGATCCTTGTACAATTAGGGATACAGACAATAAGCAAGAAGGGGCTGGAATTTATTGGAGAAAATTGGCAAAAGAACCAAGGTCAGGAAAAGGTAATAGAATGGCCAAGAATGTATTTGAACTGCAGGCTAGAGATTCCTATCAAGGAGTGATATCAGAGTATAGGCAAAGAGAAAGAAATAGGGAGATCCTAAGCAAAAGACCAGCACTGGTAGAGTTTTTAGTAGAATCTAGAACAGAAGCTGCTATTAAAAAAAGGAATAATTAGTAGAGCATATCAAATACAGCATGATAACTATAAAAAGCAATCAGAGGAGGTTAGAAAGGATTGGGAAGAGATATTGGATAAGCAATTCACAAACCAACAATGAGGGATGTATGTATGTATGTCTCCCAGGAAGCGCTTACACAGGTATTTTACTCCCCAAGTAGACTCCAAAGAATTTTACCTCAGGTAGGTAGCAAATGTTGGAGATATGATGGGGGAAGAAAGAAGTAATTGGGAACACATTTTCTGTGAGTGTAATTATGGTGGCTGCCAAAAAAAGCAATTATTAGAAAATGGAAATCAAAGTCTATATCAACTGTACTAGAAGTAGTAAATATAGTAACAGAGATACAACAACTGGAAATGGGATCTTTAGAAAATGGTAGGAGCAAATTACATAGAAAAATAGGAATTGTGGGAACAATACTTGCAGAAGAGGAATGAAGTTTAAAAGAAGGCAGGATCTGAATGAATTATGTAATGTTTGTCAGTGATAGGGTAGATAATAAGTGATGTATAATGTTTGCAACTAAAATTAGGTCAATATGGTTTGTTTTCATTTACATAAATGTATGATTGTCTATGTCATAAGTGATAAGAACAAGAAAACAAAGAACAGAAATTGTTTTACATGCAGTTACCTTTTTCCTTCTTCTTCCCCCCCAAAGTGTCCTTTTAACATTAATGACATCAAGTGAGACAGATGCCTTTCTGTTCCCCACAAGTTTAACAGTCAACAAAAAGTCCACTATTTCCTCTTTTTCTTATACAGACGTATTTTACAAATACAATTGATGCTTTGCAGTCTCACACGTATTCACTAGTTTCTTGTGTTGCTGATCTTCTTCTTGTTCATCTCCATCTCCCAACTCCACACTCCTGTTTAATTCCAAGGTACTCCTGACTCTTCTAGTAAGCTGCTGTTTTTCTCTGTCATTCAGGCATTTTCATTTGGAACAGTGGAACATGTTTCACTGGAATAGTTTGTCACTGTGCTTTATTATCAGCAGAATGAGAAGCAGAGTCCCCTTCTGCTTGATGGCTCACTTTTTCTTGGACCAACTTTTGTATTGCCTCCTTAGCCTGTTTTGCAACAGAAATAACTTTGATCCTCCAGGAAAAATATTCTGAAGACAGCTAGATACAGCAGCTTGACTCTCACGCCTGCCTGTTGACATTCCCTGATTGCTGGAATATATTTGTTTCTCTTCTGCCTGGTATACATTGAATAAACTGCAACATTTATATACATGCCCTTTTGCCACAGTTTTGTGAGAATCCCCTGTAGACTACAGGAAAACTTGTGCACCAAAGCTGGAGCTAGAACTGCTTTTTGCAGAACAGCTGCTGGATTCTTCCCAGTCATTGTTTTCTTTTCAGCTTTTCTAGTTCATTTTCTTCCAGGCTGTCTTAGTTTTTTTATTTGCTGGCAAACAGGCAGTCTTCTTACTTGCCAGCAACTGATTTTACTAAAATTGAGTTCCTGGCCTTTGTCTTTCGTTTTTCTTTTTTCATACTGGGAGAGCTGAATTTAAGCTGTTAATCAGTGTGCAGCCATTGTGGAAAGTAGCAAGCTATCAAACAATAGTAATGCTGAACCACCACACCACAAAACTATACTTATAATGTAAAATAAAATTATAAAAAAAGAGTAGTTGCCAATCACTCACAGCACCGAATAAGTGTTTTCATCTAGAGACTTCCTCAAAATCTAGGAGGAAGTACTCCAACATTCAGTTAATAGCAAAAACACTTAGTAAATCAGGTGAACTGCATCAATTAATTTAACTAGTTAGTAGTATTAAAATTAAATGAAATCATTAAAACTTCAGCATTTTTTTCTTTGTTTCAATACACACACAAAATTCAAACTAGTGAGGCTGTGCCATTTGACTGTATCTTCTGATAGTATTCCCTTTAATTCAAAACATTTTCCAAGTTGCTCCTCCTAATCAGTTTTCTTGCAATTTAAGATATAAAGTTTTTTTATTTTTTAATTTGCAACAAAGTAGGGAATGTGTGAGCAATGCATTAGTTTAGTGTTTCTTTCTTACAGTATAAATATATTCATAATTCCATGTACCCAAGTTCCTTGAGGTCCTTCCAGAATAGAATAATGCACATTGTGTATATCCAGCTGCATATACAACAGTCTGAGAATTTCACTTATAACAACCTGGGGCTGCATGGCTTCTTCAAGAATGTATGCAAAGAAGGAAAGTGTATTTGAGGAAAAATTACATTGACTGTAGTTAACGCAGGAAAATGTTTCATGTACTTTTGACATTGCAGTTCTCACTGTACTATGTTCATAGGTGAATACTAGGCTAACTACCCTGAAGGGTCATTTTGTGTCTAGCCAATAATGAGTTTCCAGTGTTCATGTAATGTTCCTCTTTTGAGGGGGCTACACCCACCACACCCCCTGCTAATTATATATACCAACTTCAAGATCACAGTACAGTGGGGAAAGGGCAGGTTTCCTTATAGCTCAGTTACCAGTAAGTAAGTATTTGTTTACGATTCCTTTCTGTTGGCCAACTATCATAGGTAGGTACTAGGCTATCTGCCCGAGGGCATTTATAAGCCTAGCCAGAGTATGTCAGCTTTCGCCGCCCCATTGATTAATTAACTGAGCCTCTGTCAAGAAGAGCCAATGAAGTGATCCCAGGGGTGTATTTTCTGTTACCCATCCACTCATCAAGGTTTCTCTTGAAGAGTGTTAATGAGGGGCTTTGACTAATGTAGTTAGGAATTTTATTCCAAAGCATGGGGAGTCTCTGTGACAGGAATCTATCCCTCCAGCATGTTCTATTTATTGTTGTGGCGAGGTTTAGCTCACTAGAGCGAGTGGCTCGCAGTGACTTGGATTTCTTTAGGTAGAGCATGTCCATCAATTCTGAGTTGAACATGGCTTTGTAAGTCAGGCAGAGATCACCTCTGAGTAAGCGATATGCAACTGAGTACAGCTGGAGTTTTTCCAGTTGGGCTGCATAGGACATATGTTTGTGGCCAGTAATCCTCTTGGTGAGGTACTTTTGTAGTCTTTCCAGCTCTTGGAAGTGTCTTGTGAGGTACATCCCAAATGGGGCATTGTACTCTATGATGGGTCTGATGAGTGACGAGTAGAGGGGTACTATAACCTCTTTATTTCTAGATGCGAACCCTTTAGTAATTAGTTGGGCTACATAGAAGGATTTCCTAACTACTTTGGCAATATGATTGTCAAAAGAGAGATTACTATCTACCTGGGTCCCCAGATCTCTTATTACCTCTTCTGTATTAAGGGAGGTGCCACCTATGTTGTAATTCATGGGTGTTTTGTTTTTCTCAAATGGAATGACTATGCATTTTTTGGCATTTAGCTTGAGACCATGACTTTGACACCAGGTGTCCATCTCAGTAAGGCCCTTTTGGAGAATGTCCGTGTCAGCTTGAGAGTCAATTATGGCTCCCAGTTTGCAGTTATCATAGTCCTCCTGTGTTTGCCTGTACTTCTGAGAAGTATATGCCGAACAGTAGGGGTCCCAGGACCGAGCCTTGTGGGAGACCACTTGTGACTGGTTTAGAGTCGGACCTGGAGCAGGCCACAATTTGCATTGCAGATTTGCCTGATGTTAGTTACACATGGACGATCTCCGAAGTATCATGTTGCGTCACTAACCTGGAGGTGTAGGTATCCTTGATGAATATGGATACACCCCCTCCTTTTGTGTTTCGGTCCATGTTCTGTGGCCGAAATGTGTGTATGAGTTGTAGCCCGGTAGTGCTGGGGTGCTCTGTGAAACCTTGAACCAGATTTCAGTTACTGCACAGATATCGTGCACCTATATCATTGTTAGAAAATCATTATGATGATATGGCCATTCGATTAAAGGAGTATTTGACAAACAGCCATTTGATGAACGTGTTGTTTGATGATTAACTATAGACCTATAAAATTCATATGCATATATGTATATGTATATGTGTATATATATATATATATATATATATATATATATATATATATATATATCTATAGGAACACTTCACAATGCCATATTTCCAAAGATCGAATTTCATATGGCCAAGACCATATGATCAAAGTTTTGGAATCTCGACATTGTGAATGGAGATCTGCATACAGAGCAGAATAGGAGTTTTCCCTTTTCCTCGCTGTAGCGCAATCTCGGAGTTGGTATATTTAAGTAGTGGGGATGTGGGGGGTGCAGGGGGGGCTTGCCCCCTCCAATAATGGTGAGAAAGTTTTGTTTTTTATTTTTGTGGATTTATTTTACAATGTCGAGGTTCCAAAAGTTTGATCATATGGTCTTGGCCATATAAAATTCGATCTTTTGGAAAGTCAGCATTGAGAAATGAATCTGTGTGTGTGTGTGCGTGTGTATATATATATATATATAAATATATATATATATATATATTATATATATATATATATATATATATATATATATATATATATATATATATTATATATATATATATATATATATATATATATATGTACAAGAGGGTAGTGAGACCAGCTATGTTATATGGGTTGGAGACTGTGGCATTGACAAAAAGGCAGGCGTTTGAGCTGGATATGGCAGAGTTAAAGATGTTAAGATTTGCACTGGGTATGACGAGGGTGGGCAGGATTAGGAATAAGTATATTAGAGGGTCAGCCCAGGTTGGAAGGTTTGGAGACAAAGCCAGAGAGGCAAGATTACGTTGGTTTGGACATGTGCTGAGGAGGGATGTTGAGTATATTGGGAAAACGATGCTAAGGATGAAGCTACCAGGTAAGAGGAAAAGAGGAAGGCCTAAGTTAAGGTTTATGGATGTGGTGAGAGAGGACATGCAGGTGGTTGGTGTGACAGAGCACGATGCAGAGGACAGGAAGAAATGGAAACAGATGATCCGCTATGGTGACCCCTTAAGGGAACAGCCGAAAGAAGGTGTGTGTGACTGGCTTGTGGTTGGACACCTTTGCTGGTTGAGGTGGATCTCCCTACATTTTGTTATTTAGTCCAAGTGTTTCCTGGCTGGGTTTTCATGGGATGAATGCTCTGTTTAGGTTACTGTTATACATAACACAAGCAGAAGGTTATAATTCAAAGTGGAATGGGATGATGATGAAGTAGGTAGGAAGTTCAAGAAATAACGGGAGACTGGGATTTTTGATGCAGATCCTTTAAAGAGAATAATGACAAACATATAGAATATTACGTTCATAAAGCAGCAGGAAGTATTCTAACAGTTAAGCCAACATGAAAATGGAAAAAAGAGATTTTGCCAATAGGGATAACTGCAAGTAGGGGTACAGAAAATAAGCAAGAGGGGGCTTGAATTTATTGGAGAAAACTGGCAAAGGAGCCAAGATGCTGGAAAAAAATAACTAGTGAGGGAAAGGTAATAACGTTGAATGAGCCCAAAAAGACACTGGACTGCAGGATAGAGAATGCCTTCCCTACTGGGTATTGATATTAGCGCATAGGCAAAGAGAAAGGCATATAGGGATCTTAAGTAAAAGACCTGCTCTGGTAGGGTTTTTAATTGAATCTAGAACAGAAGCTGATGTTAAAGAGGGGATATTTAGTAGGGCATGTGATGTCCACCACTACTACCAGTATGTGATGGCCATCAATATGTGACATCCCCATGGTGGGGCCATAATCAAGGAGCCTGAATCCTCACCATTGATATTGGAGAGATATGTGCACTTGGGTTACAAATGGATATACTCAGTATTTCCGGATGCAGGCCTCTCTGCATCAAGTACAATTTCCCGTAAGAGCACACAGGGAACATACTCAGCCTGGGGTCTGGATGTCTCTATATCTGTCTCTCTCCAGGTCCAGAATAAGACTCCTCACTGGTACAGCTGTAGGGTTAGGTCCTCAGTCGAGTATCCAAGCCAAGTCCTCCAGCACCCTCTCTGTAAACCCAGTGCTTTGTGTCCCTGCCTCAAGTGGCTGACACACACACACACACACACACACACACACACACACACACACACACACACACACACACACACACACACACACACACATGCACCTGGGAAAGGCTGGCACAGATTTACCTGCTGTATCCTCTTCTGCCCAGAGTATAAAGGTAGTTATCCACAATCAGCTGTTCTAAGGCCCTTAACCAAGGGTGTCCAATTATACTGTGCAGTATTAATACTAATACAAATGGTAGTAGTTCACCAGGACAGCTAGGCCTTCTGCAGTGGCCCACACAGTGTCACCAAATAAATATAAGTACTCTCTAAGGTTAGATACTTTCTCCAAGGACCAGCCACAATAAAAGTTTTAAATATATTTAATAGTAAATAATAAAAGTGCATGAAAGTACGGAGTATATATTTACAGTAAACACAGAGTTCAGATCACAGGAAATGTTGAAAAGAACACTGATGGACAGACTCATACAAATAAAGAAAAACACTCTCTAAAATAAGCTTCACTATATTCTTGACTGAATCTAAAATAATTACTGTTCTCTAATTAAGTTACTTACTACTGCAAGGCAAGATGCTGTGGGTGAGGGTCTTTCTAGTCAGGCCTCCCAGTCACAATACTCAATACTTTGAGATTTCTCTTTTTAATATCTAAAATATAATTTCCAAGAGGGCTGGCAAAATTCCCTCATCTATTCACCTCTACGTTCTCACAGTATTCCCCTTTGAAGCTGAGACAGGAATTTAACACAGACGGCCACAATGCACATCCAAATGTTTATGGTAGTGCCTGGGGCCTCCCCTCTTTTCACCGAGCCAATGAACAAAGCCTCTTTCCAAGACCCGGTGTCTCCGGTCCTATTCAGCACTGTGGCATGCATTTTAATGGTTTAACAGCTCATTTACATTTCCCTTATTTTTCTTAAAGCAAGTTAGCTGGTTAACCTGTGCTGTGCCAGTATCCTGTATTAAAACTTATACATTTAATTCAGTTACAATAATACATATACATTTCTTTTCATTCCAGCAGGGTGCATTTTTGATATATTTTAGCACAAGCAAACCTCACCAATACATTTTCAGCACAAACATCTGAACAAATCAGTTTGATATACAAATAACATACAGTTCTAATACATTTGTAGCACAAGTGTCTTGTATAAATCAATTTGCTATTCAAAACACATATCATTCTTTACAAAACTCCAGCTGGCTTTGTTGGCACTTGCCCATATTATCACAGGGCATATACAGTATTGTATGATAACTATAAGAATTGATTGGGGGGGGGGGTTAGAAAAGATTGGGATGAAAACCTGAAAAGCATTTTACAAAGGGACAATTGGAGGACATATGTATGGTTTTTAAATATGCAACATAGTTCAGTAGGTTTAGGATTTTTGTTTGGAAGTATTTGCATAAGTATTTTTATATTTGTAGCAGACGTGACGTTGAAGATTTTTTTCTTGAGGTAATTTGCAATGTTAAGGTGGGTGTTATGGGGAAGAAAGATGTAACTGGGAGCTTGTTTATTTATTTATTTATTTATTTATTTATTTATTTTTGCACTGTAATGAGTTAGCAGATTTTAAAATTTCCCTGCAGAGTACTCTGTTAGAAATATTTGGGGAGCAAATTCTTTTGAGCTAGGGCATGGGATCAGAATTGTCTAGACCCAGTAAGGCCTTATAACATTTATTTTTAATGGCTGCAAAAACTGAAATCAAAATCTAAACCAAATGTATCTGAAATATTGAATATTGTAAAAGATATGAAAGAACTAGAAGTGGGAACTTTGTAAAAGAGAAGGAGCAAATTACATAGAAGTAAATGGAATTTTTGGGAGAAGTACATGTAGAATGATGACAGGGATTGAGTAATATGTAACTCTGGACTGAGTGACAGTTGTATAAAGAAAGAAAATATGTATGTAATGTGTAATGTATGTGACTCTAAAACAATGTTAATATGGTTTGTTTATTTTTCTGTTAATGTATGTCTATCTGTGTCTTAAGTGATAATTTATTGAAAGTGTTTAAAAATAGACTGTAGTTAACTTGACATGTCCACAAAGATACCTACTGTAATTAGCATATTATTGATATTGCTGTAAATGGTGTCTGTAGCTGAAATTAATGCTGTAGAGGTACTGAAGGCTTTCCTGAAGCCATGTTGTTTGTCTAAGAGAAGCAGACCTCCCAACCGTCCCGATTTACTCGTTTTTTTTACCGAGTTTTGGGGTGAAAATGAAGGGGTGCCACGATTCCCTTCATTTCCGATTTCTTTGCTTTTGTTTTTTTTTTTTTTTTTTTAATTTTCACGCTGTCGGAGCTGATGTCATCACGTGTGCGATGACGTCAGCTCTGTCAGCACTACCAGCCAGTTGGAATTGAGCTCAAGCCTCAAGGAGCTCATGTCATCATTTCCGGCTGGCTGGGAGCAGGTAGGAAGTGAATTTGAAGGAAGACTGCTGTTTCCAAATTCTGACGTTTTACAAGAGAACTGCTTTGCCGTTTGGCTTTAATTACACTTTTTGTTGCCGTTTCGCGGGCATTTACAAGGGACATGGGATTAAGAATGCTGGCTCACTGGCTCAGACATAAACGGCTTTGCGGACAGTTTTGCACTTTGCTGCCGTTTCAGAAGTAGGGACGAATGCTGCTTTGCCGTTTGGAAGTCAAGTTTAAATCCAAGTTCGGGTCGGGACTTTACCTTAGGTAAAGTGTGTGTGTGTGTGTGTGTGTGTGTGTGTGTGTGTGTGTGTGTGTGTGTGTGTGTGTGTGTGTGTGTGTGTATACGTACATTGAGCATGTATGTGTGTATGTGCGAGTTCAGGCAGGTGCATGTGCATATATCTGTATGCGTGTGTGTTTGCATACATGTGTGTGTATTTGTGTGTCTACTCTATCATACAAGACAGTGTCATCTTAAGATTAGTTTCTCTGCTTTACACCAACTGATTGCTGGAATAGGCTCCAGTTTTCCTGTGAGCCAGAAATGCATAAATTATGCATCATAAAATGAATTAGTTGTTGCTCTAATTGGGGGAAGAAAAAATTTTGCTTGAGGTACATGTTTTTAAGACTGTTTTTCATTGAAAGTGAGGCTGTACATAGCATGTTTCACTTTTGGTTGATGCAGATTTTTTGGTTGATGCAGATATATCTATCGGGCATCTTCAGACTAAACTAAATAGATGTCAGTTGTTTGCTTAAAATAAGCTAGATCTAGTAAGTACAGCTGACATAATGTTCTGAATAAGATAACAGAACCTGCTTGTTTTAAAGGGTCTTTAAATACTTATTTTTTATTCATTGGCAGGACTACTGTTTTTATATTACGTTTGATTTCAATGATATTTCTAGGAACTTAATAGCTCTATAAATGTAATACCTTTTGGTGTAGTTATTATAAAAATACTGCTTCATTACGTTTTGTAAAATTAAATTAAGTACTAAAATGAACACTTTGTTTCAGTTTAATATTTTAATAAAATGTGGAAGTCTGCTTGTTGTAAGAAAAGTGCACTTCGAAACATTGGCTTGATTACAGAGAAGCTAAGTCCCATAAAAAGTCATTTATGCTGATGGAGAAACACGTTTCCAGACATTTAACAGGTCTAGGTCCTCGTAAGCTTAATCACACTACAGTGTCCTTTGTCAGACTAGGATTATGATTCCAAAATGGCCACATTTAGTCATGAAAAGGAAATGAATGAAAGGAAGAAATGAGCATTAGAATATTGTGCTTAAGGATTAAGCAGCACATTTATATAGTGCACACGTGCCATCGTGGAGAAAAGTGCCTGTGAACCAGGCATTTCATTTGCATAATATGCTTTCCAAAGTGTAGCAAGGTGCTATATTCTTGACTGAAAAGACTGGCTTGTTAAAACCAATGTTCTGAAATGCCCACTCTCAGTAGAGGTATAAAGATGTCAGGCAGAATGTGAGATAATATTGTTCTTACAACATCCATTTCTGACTTTTCTTGACAATTTGTTCTTTATTTCTGATGTGATTAATCTGCCTTTATTAATAAGAACTGTGAATACAGTAATTATATAATTGTGATAATATAGTGTAACCAGTTGTGTGTTAACGGAAATGTGACACTGAGAACCATTGCTCCTTTGCACTAAGGCACATGATAAAGTTTGGTTGCAGCTGTAATTTGGGACCTTGGTTATTAAGTTGATAGAACACTGAGTGTTTTTCTTTGCCGTGGACATTGCATTAATACTAATGTGTATTAAGTGCTTGTATTACAGAAAACAAAGTAAATCAACATAGCTGCTTCTGTTATCATGTCTGTCCTACTTTTGGTTATTTTTTATGTTCTGTTCTGTCTGATCCCACACATATTCCCTTATGCTAGGGGTGTGGCATATCCACTGGGGTGAGAGCCAGATGCATGGGTCATCATTCAGATAGTTATGAGACCTGCTCATAACTCCTGTATTACTCTGTCTAGAGAGAAGAATTCTTGACCCATGTAGGAAGGTGTGGCTCACTAACCCAGAAGATGGCTAATTGTGACCAGTCTCTGTCCCTCAACAGAATTAAGTAATCCCTGCCTCCCCAGTCAACAGCTCACTTTATTCTGAGTGGCAGCGGTGGATGAATTGTAATTATTATGGCCTTAACATCACCTCCTAGTGGTTGAAGTCAGCAACTGCATCATTTTGGGGACAATCTACCCTCTCCACTGGACATACATGCTCCTACACACAAACACTGCCCTACACCTTCCCTCAGTGGCTTGGGAACAACAAATATACCTCTTCTAGGCACTGTGCTCTGTTATAGTGGAATAGCTGGCCAGTTCCTGTTTCTTTAAACTGCTGATTTAGCATAGTGGTATGTTGCACTGACCGTAGTGTATAGTGTTCTGGGTTCAAGACTTGCCAGTAACTTGCATGGTGGTAAAACATAGCATGGTGGTATGTTGCACTGACTGTAGTGTATAGTGTTCTGGGTTCAAGACTTACCAGTAACTTGCATGGTGGTAAAACAACATTTTATTCTAAAAACTCTCCAAAATTATACAAGCAATGTTTAAAATGTATCCCTGGTTTTTGACCTTTTGCCCCCCCCCCCTCAAAAAAAAATCTGAAATTGAAAATAAGTGTGAGAAGCTGTGCAAGATACCTATGGCTTACACTACTGTCATTCTGTTTATTGTTTGGGTGTTGAAGTAGACTTTTATGATGGAAATGTTCTGAATTGGGCAGTTTTCTAATTATTGGGTCATGCATTTTCTTTCATTGCCTACAGTACAGCCTACTGGAAAAATGTTCAAACAATAAATTTAAAATGTGCTCTGTCTAACAAGTATGCTATATTATACAAGGAATATAACTTAATAAAGTCAGGAAGGTGTATCAAAGAAATGAACATGTGTATGTTTCTTGTTTTGTGTGCAAATGGCCAATGATTTGAAAACAGCCCAAAGGTAATCTTTATCCACCACTGGCCAGATGCATTTTCTTTGGATGTGGTGTAGGTTTCACTGCTGTTTCATTGAATGTGTGTTTCAAGGGCAGAGAAATTTTAATGCCAAGTCTATTTTCATTGTGAGACAGTATTGCTTGTTTATCAGATGTCTGTTAGTGTTTGTGCATTGATGTGCTGCAAAATGTAAAAATAAAATCCAAATAATCATTGTAGAAGTAAAGCAGTATGCACACATTAGTGTTTATGGTAAATGGGGCAAAATAGCCATGTAATGGGACATTGGAATGGCTGCAAGGGGACTCTGGTGCCATATTTTGGTTGTCTGTTCTTCGGTTTGTGTTCGAACGTTGGTATCCCACGATTCCATCGGAGTGGGTGGGGTTGCATAATTATATATGCAAATGATATGTTAATCAGCGTACAGATTTGTACCTATTTTTCATGCCCCTTGTCCAGATTTTTGATGTTTCCAGGTTGAGAGGTATGGAGAGAAGAACTTGGTTATTGACATGTTTTAGTACTCATTTATCATAAGATATTTTTTTCAAATATTTAGGACAGTGATAAATAATTAGAAAATGGGCATAAGTCTGTTAGGGTCTGACTGAATGTTTAATATTAAGTGGGAAGATCCCATTGTTTAGGAATAGGCTAAAGGTAAAGGTAAGAGTCTTAGGAATTTTATCAGCTGCTCTTCTGAGAAAGGCGAGAAGTACTGAAAGTTTACTTTTAAATTATTCAATAAGTGTCTGATTTACTTTAATGTGATTTGAGAGATGTAGTATGGGGCTGCATATTCAGCTAAAATGTGCATTTGATTTGCTGGTTATGATCACATGGGTGGAGGTTTGCAGCAGGAGAGGAGAAGATATTGGTGATATCTTGGATGGATGTTAATAGGAAGTCCTTTTAGTCCTCTGCAGGGTTGTTATTTTTATTTTGGTGGTAAAGGTACTAGTTTAGAATGTTGGGCTTACTGAATGCATACTCCCATTATCTTAAGTTATTCTAGTATTTCAGATATAATGACTTTGTATTCACTTGCCCACCTATGAAAGCACATAGCTGTTATTGACACTGTCTTCTGGCTTTTCCTTTGCTCTATTAAATTTAACAATTTAAAAGAAAGTTTTTTTTTCATAATTCAAACAATCCACATCTGATATTTTGGACACAGCTTGCATTGCCTTACTTATGTGCAGAGGAGTTAAAAACATGACCCATTGCCCTTGTTCAGTTTGGTATTGCTTACATACTCATTCAAAAGCCAAAATAAAGCTATCATAGTCATTCCCTACAGAGGAAACAATTTGGTATTGACCTTGGCATCAGGGTTTAGCTTTCTCTTGTGTACTTTAGATGAAGGGCCCACATCTCCCTCTCTTGTCGATACTGCTTTTGTCTTTCCTCTGCCATGACCAGGTCAGGTTGACATTTTATTTCTTTCTCTGCAGCTTGATGTTGCTTCCTTCTTTTTTCTCTGCTGTTGTTCCCTTTGTACCTCAAGCTGCCAGTTTGTCACCTGCTTCAACCTCTGGGCAATTCATCTCCAGTTCTAGATTGTTTTATTCCAGTTCAGTTCTATGATCATCCAGGGAAGACTTAATTGTTTGCAACATGCCCTGGATCTACATCTGCTACCTTCCTGTCTCCAGTTTTAGAGGGTTAGCATTCTGCTGCACACAATGCTGCTATCATGTCCTCCTTGTGCCTACTAACATACAGAAGTCCGTTGCTTTTGCATTCCTTAGTTAGCTGTGACCCTGATATTTTTCCATACTCCATAAAGCTCATTTCTGCCTATTTCCTAACTTTTCTGACTAGAAAGTAAAGTAACTGTTATACAGATTATACTGATATACATTTATCTTATGATTGCAATGACATACTTGGTGACTGAAAGTATTTTACAATCTGTACAAGTCCAGTTCACAAAATTTTACTGCTGCAGTGAGTTAATATGTGACAGATGTACTTTAATTCCTGTACCACTATGTTCGGTGATTGAGATGTAAGGGGACCGGCATTAGGGGGGTTGACTCTCACCACTGGTATTGGTTGGCGTACAAAAAGAAGTTGGCTTTAATGTTATATGGTAAATGTGCATCTCTGCCTTTGGTATTAGCCATCCCCTGTCAACCCCAAACAAGTTTGACAATGCACAGCTGCATATCTGAGTTATAAACACCGGCTTCCCAGGACTACACCCTCCTCAGATTGAGGCCAGTGTCTCTCAGTGTAAAGTTGCCAACAGTAATTATTGTGTGATCAGAATTATTTTAAACACATTTGTGAGTGCGTGCACACACACACACACACACACACACACACACACACACACACACACACACCTACACATATTATTTTCATACTGGGGGAAATGGGGATTCTCCAGCACCAACTCCCTGCTTCCCAAGTTTATGTCAGGCTGCCATTAGTCAAGATTACAAAAATAATATCACACAATAGTAAGCTAGTCTTTAAATATTTAAATGACAACAGTTGGCTCTGAGCAGTCTCATTGCTAAAGATGGGCACTACATAGTGTGATACACAGGTAAAATACATAAGTCCTTAAGCTAATTAAAATATCAGCCACACGTATTTGTAGTTGAATAACAAATCTGTAGTTGAAATAAAAACATTTAATCATATGTCCAAAGTAAGTATGCAGACAGTAAAAAGACACACATGCAAAAAATTTGAAAATAAAATATTCAAAAGAAGGCAGACATAAAAATATGTAACATCTAGGCTATAAACTGTTTCTGGCTAAAGATACTCTGTGCCCATAATGCTTTTGGCTTTCTTGTCTAAAATGGGAATTCAGAGTTATAATATGGTATTTTGAGCTCTGTCTTCAAGGTTATCATCCAGCAAGCAAAACCTGGTTTTCTAACTCCTGTTATTTTGATTTTTTCTTTTTATGATGTTGCAAATATTCCTTCTGTTTATAACTCCCCAAACAGAATTTTCTGTGACTTTAGTGTGAATTTTGAAGGTGCTCCTCCTGTTTTCAAACCTTCTTACTTTGGGAGGATCTCAGTGTGATACTGCCAACATAAGTCATTATCATGTGACCAATTGCACCAGTCTCCATTGAGCACTAAACTTGCAATGCAAATTTGTACAGAAAAGAAGCAGAGTCTAGTTTGTTTTTTATCTGTAACATATTTCCATAGTAGCAAATGCACAGTTCACATTTTCTTTTACATGTTGCATTTTAGCTAAACAAGCAAGTACACTGCAACCTTTTTTCATTTTTATATCAGTTCATGTCAGCCTTAGTACAATTACTTAAGTTGTTTTTCTTTGAAAGAACATTAACATTCTTCCATGTTCTGACAGTTCTCACAGGGATAATATAACAGACAGCTACAACATAATAAGGGCAAAGAAAGGGATGGTATATAAAAAAAGAAAGAGTATATGACACTTATGCACTGAATCAGAGAAAGGAAAAGGGGACATTTTTGTTTGGAAATCATTGCCCTGTCAGCAGAAAATGGACATGATGTATCTGAGAAGGACTGGCGGGGAAGAGAACACGTGTAGCAGCTGGAAGGTGGGTAATTTAGGACTGACTTGCAAAAGTGCTGTTTCCCTGAGAGAATACGTGGCTTGGCTTAAATCACATTGTGACAGAATAAGCAGCATGCTAGTAGGTAGATGAGTAGATTATTTCAAGACCGTCTTTGAAGTATGACATTATTGGTGGGTTATGGAGCAGTGCAGGTGCATTGACTCTAGCTAAATCAGTACTGCAGGTTTAGCAGCAGTCTGTAGACCTCTTTCTTCTTCTTGTTTAGGTATCTTCGCATGCTCACATGCTTACTAAACTGTAACCATGTCATCATGAGGAAACAATAGGCTTGATACAGTGCATGGAATAGCCCAGTGCCACTCAGCTTGTTAGGTATTTTTTATGCATTACTTTCATAATGACATGTTTATTTTATTCTATTTATTCTTATAACTAACATATTTACTGTGTCTCTTTGAGTGATTATTGTAAATGGGTTACTTAATATATGAAAAAGAAGAAAATATTCCCTAAGGAATAAATTGTGCTCAAAGACAAAAACCAAGATAAAAACAAAACAATGAAGCACAGATACATGACCAGTAGCATAAAATAAAAACTAGTTTAATAACACAGTGAGTGCTTTCACACAGTACAGTGTGCTTCCTCAGACCACAGAATGCTAATACCCCATAACAAACTTTTATAGTCTAAAACAATTCAAATCAATCAATTATTAAGTTAAAACAATTGAGACATCTTCCATTTAAAAAGACGTCTGGCTTTTAAGACAGGTTTAATGGAAACTGCCATTTAAGCAGGGAAGTTTATCTGCTTGCATAGTTATAATCCAGTGTAATTCTCTTGTCTCAGTGAAATTTTTCAAATCCCCACCACGACTGTTTGCCGTAAAAAGTTGAATAGCCCTAAAAGTAAAGCGATATTCATTCCCTACTTCCATAAAATGTTTGGCAAGTGCATTACGTGAATCACCAATATTAACACAATAAGAGTGTTCCCTTATGCATTCCATCAGGGACCTATTTGTCTTGCCAATATAAAAACAAGGACAAGCTTTACGACAGGCTACATATATCAAATTTCTACTGCGGCAGTTTGCTTTAATGTTACATTTGTATTCAATCTGTGTAGCAGGATGTATAAACACTGGTAAACGATCTATAAAAGAACAGGTATTTTTTATGTATTACTTTCATAATGACATGTTTATTTTATTTTATTTATTCTTATAACTAACATATTTATTGTGTCTTTTTGAGTGATTATTGTCAATGGGTTACTTAATATATAATTGCGATGAGATATTACACAGATTCATGCAAATTTGAGTTGAAAGCTCTGCAGCTGTTCTCTTCCATAGCTTTGTGATTTTGTTGGCTTGCTGCGACCATAATCAGTGTCTGGGATTTTATTACTGTAATATATGGGCAGCTTGGGGGAGGGGAGGTTTTGCATATGTAGATATATATATATATATATATATATATATATATATATATATATATATATACACACACACACACACACACACACACACACACACACACACACACACACACACACAGATGAGGTAAATGCTATCTCCTGGGAATTCCAAAATGTAAATCCCAGATTTATTTAACATGTACTTGATTGACTTCTTCGAATCAGTCTCCAGAGCCATGGACGAGGGTAAGGCAGTCCACACAGCCTATCTGGACCTCACCAAGGCCTTTGGCACCATCCGCCACTCTGGAATCATAGATAAACTTACTAAGCTGGGCATTAATCTCTACGTCACTCCATGGGTTGCTAACTGGCTTACTGACAGAACCCACACTGTAAAAGTTGCTGACTCCAAATCCATCTTCAGACAAGTGACAAGTGGAGTACCTCAGGGTTCAGTCCTGGGACCTCTCTTGTTTGGCATCTACTTCTCTGAAGTACAGGCCAACACTAAGGGACTCTGGCTAACAAAGTTCGCAGATGACTGCAAACTGGGAGCCATTATTGAATCCCCAAAAGTGTCGATACTCTACAAAAGGACTTACAGAAACAGATGCTTGGTGCCAGAGCCATGGGCTCAAGCTCACTGCCAAGAAATGTATAGTTATCCCCTTTGGGAAAAAACATGTAACCATGAATTACCGCATAGGTGGCAGTACACTAAACACCGAAAGTGTGAAAAGAGACTTAGGGACACAGGTGGACAGTGGTCTCACCTTCAATAACCACATTGCCACAACAGTCAGGAAATCCTTCTATGTGGCACACCTCATCTCTAAGGACTTTTCATCCAGAGAAAAAGAGGTCATTGTCCCACTGTACTCATCCCTCATTAGATCCATTAGAGAATACAACGCCCCATTTGGTATGTACCTCTCAAGACATCTGCAACAACTGGAAAGGCCACAGAAATACCTCACTAAAAGAATCACAGGCCTAAAGCAGATGCCCTATGCTGACCACCTTAAAAAACTCCAGCTATACTCTGTCACATATCGTGTACTCCGAGGCGATCTCTGCTTAACATACAAGGCCATGTCAAACCTACAGCTGTTGGACATGCTACACTTAAAGAAATCCCAATCCCTCAGAGCCACACGCTCCAGGGATCTAAACCTTGTCATCACAGTAAACAAAACATGCTGGAGGGATAGGTTCCTGACCCAGAGACTCTCCAGACTCTGGAATAGACTGCCCATACATGTCAAGCAGAGTGCCTCTTTGGCCCTCTTCAAAAGGAACCTTGATGATTGGATGGGAGAAAGGAAATTCATTCCAGGGATCACGTCAGTCGTCCTGCTAGACAGGGGTCCAGGGAAGTAAATAGTGTGGGAAGAAATAGCCAGGGAATTGTAATGGCTAGGCTTGTATAGGTGCTAGGGCCGATAGCCTAGTACCAACCTATGAACTGTGAGCACATCATTTTCTCTACTAGGTCTAATTATTCTGAGGTTTAAAAATGTTTGCATAAACACATAACTAGGCTGAAAGTATGGAAACTGTATGGGTTTACTGCCACTAATTAAAGTAAGTTTCATTGTAGCATGTACAAAAGTGTTTACATGCACATGTGCACACATTGGACCAAACTTGTGAGTACTATTCATAAGGGTAGGCATGAAAGAGCAGGGCTTGTATGCCATAGAATGATGTACCAAAACCCAGTGCAACTCTTAAAACATACTACACAATGGAGTAAGACATTGTATGCAGTTTTACCTCTTTACGTAAATATAGTATTATGTGCATGGAGTGCATATGCAAGTGATCCAGCCTGATTTATACATGATTCAGAATCACAACACCATCGAAGTTCCAGCTGGCCATAACAGAGCAATGTATGGAAGTTCATCTGGGCGATCCTCACTTCCTTGCTGATACACTGCTCAACAGACAGAGCTGAATAACATATCAGCACTGACAGAAAACAAAAGAAAACCAAACAATACCTCCTTTACAAGGTAGGAAAATCCCTGACGACATAATTCACTGTTTTGTACAGGTAAACTGGCTACCACAGCCAGGCTTGCTCCACTCCCACAGTGATGCTGTCAAGCTACCACTTTTGGGAGACACCACAGCAGCATTAGAACCGTGCTTTACTGTGTAACATTATTACATACACTACCAACATTTTCTGAACAGAAGTAATAATGTGATCCTGCCTATAAGACTTGATTAGAATTAACATAGTACAATTTTTTTTTCTATCCTTAAAGAGATATTTGAGAAACAAGGTATATAATAGAACTTAAAACTGATCTTAAAGTAATAAGTGAACTGTATATTCATTGTTTCTGTCTTTAATAGAAGGAAATGCTGAGATCCAGTAATGTTGGTAATAAACAACTGTATCTTATATCAGTAACTTATTAACACATGTCAAAGGGTTTCTATTAGAACTGAAGGCTCAAGTATATTAACTCTGTGCTGGCCAAATGCAATATATCAGATCACCTTTGTATTGTACTGTTTTGTTAGTGAACCAGCACAACATGTTTTTCTTTTTCTTCTGTTAGCATGAATAGAATCCAATAATAACATTTTCAGAAGATTTACCTCTGGAGTTGCAGTCATCATCACTGCATGTAGTTGCACAAGTGAAGCTCAGCTAGAATTTTAGAAATAACTTGAGTTGTAGTATAGCTGTGATGCAAGAATGTGGTTAAAGACTTTCAGCCACCTATAAATTCTTGGTATTTACGTACACTGTATTCTCTGTCATTGCATTGCAACATTTACATAAAAAGCAGCAGTTGAGAAACTCAGAAAGAGTATGCTGTTTCTCTGATACAGACATGCGTGCAACATAGGACAAACTTAGTGTTGTCAGTCAGCTGAGAAATGTACTGTGCAGTGGACAAACAATAAATACATAAGGTAAAAATGTACATATACCCATGACATGTTTATTTGGAAATTAGAACTCTTAGCATAATGTGGTTGTTATATCACCCATTTTCATCAGCAATGTATATTTTCATAGCAAACTGATGTGTCCTTTTGAGCGTGTGTGTGTGTGTGTGTGTGTGTGTGTGTGTGTGTGTGTGTGTGTCTGTGTGTTTCAGTAACCATTTGAAATGTTGGCAGCCACTAGTGCAAGTTCTGAAACAAGGACTTTGATTTATGAGTCTGAGATGGCCAGTTCCGGGAACAATCTCTTTTCTCCAAGGTATGGCAGTCTCATAGTTGGTATATCTAAGTTTTAGGGATGTGGGGGATTGTCCCCCTGCAAAAAGGAAGTTTAAAGGAGAAGAGTGATCCTTGAGAATCACTGTATTTCTGGGGATTTGATCATTTGTTTCAGATTGTCGGCACTTGGCATATTGCGTGCTAATATTTCATCAGGGAGCCATGTATTTAACATTGTTATTTGGTGAGGAACAGCATCCCATTATGTTTGCTGTGTTTCCATTTGTATGTGCACTTACATTTATGTACTACACGTATCTGTGTGTCTGTGTCCATATGTCTCTGTTTGTTAATGTTTATACATACATTTACAAAATGGGCAAGCAATAGACACTCACATTGCTATTGTCTGCATATCAGATCCATTTTGCTACATAGTAGAAAATCAGTATTGGACACCTGGATCTCAAATTCAGTCACAGAGTCCTTCTCCCTTATAGCATTAATTAAAAATTCAACAAACTGCCACCTTCTAGAAAAAAAATAGCTTAGAACCCCCCCCCCCCAAAAAAAAAATAAACAGATAAAAAAGCACCAGAAACACATTTCCCCAGCTCAAATACGTTACACAGAAAAATAACAGTTTAAAAAGAGACAAGACAATGCAGTAATCAGGATTGTGGCACAACTGAAACACTATATACAGCAGTGAAATCACTAATATCTCATATTTAAGTACATTACATGATCAGGATCAATAAAAGAAATCTAAAAGATTTAAATAAATAAATAAATAAATAAAATAACCCCATGAAGTAAGCAAA
>NC_056733.1:338753909-338946409 GCF_019279795.1 Protopterus annectens | reverse complement strand
TGGGAATTGTGATGGTGAGGAACCTGCCTATATAAGTCTATTGTTACAGTAAAGCTGGGGTTCAGTATGTGAAGCAAAAGATGAAGGAAATAATAGATCACATAAAAGTTAAGAAACTTATGGACACTATTCAAGCATGCAGAAGGAACGAACAAATAAAAAGAATAAAAAGTGATCAGAAAAGCCCTGAGAGAATTAAAGAAGTATGACAA
This sequence comes from Protopterus annectens, assembly GCF_019279795.1. NCBI lineage: Eukaryota > Metazoa > Chordata > Ceratodontiformes > Protopteridae > Protopterus > Protopterus annectens. The sequence continues at coordinate 338,946,197 of NC_056733.1, read as the reverse complement.
ACAGATGAAAGCCAATCAAGAAAAGGAAAGTAGTGGCTGGTAAGTTAAAATGATATGATATTCTTTGGGGGGGGGGTTGTTAAGATTAGAGGGAGTAAAGAAGGAGAGAGAGGTTAGTGCTACAAAGAGTATTTACTTGTTGCAAATAAGGTAGACAATGCAAAGGGAGTGATGCAGAGAGGAGATGTGTATAGTTATTGTAGTTAAACGAATTAGGTTAAATATTAGATGCTTGGTAAATAGGATAAATAAGTGAAAAGAAAAAAAAAAAGAAAAGCGGTCAAGGAAGTGGAACTACAAAAGATGACTAACAAAAACTTATGCCTGTTATATAAAAAATAAGATACTGAGAGGATGGGACTTGAGATGGGAAAAATGCTAAAATTATTAATTAATGTAAACAGCCTCACTGATAAATAAAAAAAAAATACAAAAAGTATTGGAACTCTTTAAGATTATAGTGGCGGGTGTAGTGCTAATGTAGGAGACTTGCTTAAAAAAAAAGAGCACTGAGAATTCGGGAAGAAAGGATTTAAGGAGGGATATCACTCAGAAGCCTGGAATGGTAGAATGTTAATATGAAGGAGAATGCCCATTGGTTTAGAATGTCCTGCCCAGAATTAAAAGCAGGAAACTGAAACAAATGTTTTTGGAAATAATGGACTTTAGGCAGGGATTAACACTGTTGGCTGGTGATTGGAATCTAATAACCCCAAAGGAAGTTATGAGGGAGCCCATGAGCACAAAGAATATTTATAGAGGGGAGGCTATTAAGAAATGTTTTAAAGATATAGGGCCTAGACAATGTAGATGATATTTTTTCATCTAAGAAAGAGTTTACATTTTGTTCAGATTCAAATATAAGTTGGTCCATGTTAGAGTGTATGTGACAAAGGAGCATTAATACAGTATATATTTGCTAAAATTTGCTGCAGATCAACACTATCAGTCACACTGCTGCCTGTCTCTAAAAAACCTGCAGTGTGTAGAATTGCACTAACAACTCCTTCTGCCTCAGCTAAACCTGACTCACTCCATCCTAAACCCAGCCCTGTCCTGCTCTGTCAACTCTTATCTTTCTTTACAGTCCTAATCGTACACTCCGTAGCTCTGACCAACACCTCCTGGAGATTTACAAGCCCAAAAAAAAACACTGGCAAACTTCTCTACAATCACACAGTCGCCAATGCTTGGAATAAAGTACTTCTAGATTTAAGAATGATTTCTAACACTAATTGTTTAAAAAACACTAAAAGCTACCCTATTAAACTTTTGGACTTGCTGTTGCCCCAGCCCAACTTAATCTACCTCTCCTCTCTGCTATAACTTTCCTCTCCATCTGTTACCTAACTTTATCTTAATTCTGCAGTTGTTCCAAAAAATAGGCTCTTCTTGCCTTGAAGTTGATGCTACTTTTTATCCTGAACATACATCCTACTATGTATCTATAAGTAATTGTACTGTGCTTATGTAGGAGATGTAATTGTATGTGATTACAGTTTTACTTAATTTATTTTGTCTTATTATATCATGTATGTATCTTTTGCAGCTTTTCTCCTTGAGCCTCTGCTGAAAAAGGGCATCTGCCTATTCTGACTAATCTGGTCAACAAGTGTCAAAATAAATAACTAAACAATATAAAAATGTAATGGATCTTTTAAAATATCTAGGAATACTTTTTGACCATGCACCAGTGTGGGTGGAATTGAGGGCCCTGGACACGAATGGAGGGAGAGGCATTAGAAGGTCTGAATGGGATGGCTAAGGAGCAAGCAAATGAGCTGCTAAAATTAGACAACGGCAGTATAGAAAGAGAGAAAGAGGTACAGCAGAAGTGGGAAGTCGACATTTGGGCTAGGATTCAGGTGATGGAAAAAGAAAGTAGGCAGAAATGGGAAGATTTCAGAAAAAAATTAACAGATTAAGAGATTTATAGAATGGGAGATGAAAGTAAGAGGAGAAGAGAAGAGAAGGAAGAGAAAATGAAAATTTAAGCTAAATACAATAAATATGTATTATATTCCATGAATAGATGCAGGTAACGTTTGTAGTACAGTACTCTCAGAATTCTCCTAAAATACAAAAAATATTGGTGGGTTGACGATACGATCGGAAATGAGCAATGTTGGAATAAATGTCAGTTGTTATAAATAAAGCAACCATATTTAATGTATAATGTATATACATGTGAAAAAAATATTAAATATGGTGTGTTTTCTATTAATGTATGTGTGCCTGTGTCTTAAGTGATGATTTAATAAAGGTGCTTTAACTAACAAATCTTTAATTTCTCTAAACTGGCCAAAATGTCCCTAAATATTAAATAATTGTCATATAAGTTGTATATATTTTAACCAATTTAACACATTATGTCAAATTTGGTGTAGCTATTTAAACTGTAAATGTTGATGTATTATTTTTGAAGATTTTAAAATTATTATTTTTAATTTTTTTTTGCCACTTTTCTCCTTGGGGCTCCTCTGAAAGTGGGGAGCTACCCAGTTGGACTTACCTGATAAACAAATGTAATAAGTAAGTAAATAATATAAATAAGTAAAAAATAGTGGTGGGAAATGTAAGACAGCAGAGGGTAGAAAGAACATAATGAAGTTGAGGGATACACAGACTGGGAAGAGCTGTTTAGAGCAGAGGTAACAAGGATATTAAGCAAGTACTTTGAGGAATTAATTGTAGTACAAGAAAATCCAAAGAATTGTGAGGTAGAACTCACACAATTTCTGGACAAAGTGCAGGTAAAAAGGATGACATCAGAGAAGGTTCAGCAACTAATGAAATCAATAACAGTACAGAAAATGGAAGAACAGATGAGAAGGCAGGCCAAATGAAAATCTCTAGGACCAGATGGGTTCCCAGTAGAGGTATGGTTGAGAGATAAAACTGAAGTAATTCCGATCTGGCATGAACTATTTAGTAAGGTTTTGAATAAGGAAGGGTATGCCAGCAACTTGGAAAGAGACATTTATATCAGTGTTACCAAAGGAAGGAGAAGACACAACATATCTTAGTGCTCAGCCATGACTATACAATATTTGCAGCTACAAAAGTGAATAGATTGTCCTAAATCCTCCCAAGAATAATTGAAATGGATCAGTGTGGCTTTGTAAAAAACTGTCAAACACTGGATAATATTATCCAAACTAATACGATATGGAGGATGAAGGACAGACCAGAAGTCTGGGCCTGTTGACACTGGATGCTGAGAAAGATTTCGATAGAGTGCATTGGAGATACCTGTGAGAAATAATACATAGGATGAGGTTCCCTTTGTAATTCATCAAAATGTTGCGCGGCATCTGCTAGAAATTTAGTGCAACATTAAAGATACATGATAGAGTGACTGCTCCATTTTAGATAAGAAGAGATACTAGGTAGGGATGCCCCTCTCACAGTTACTGTTTGCAATATATTTAGTACTACCTGCTTCAAAGATAAGGCAAGTCTGTATAAGAAGTTGGGAATGGAATTGTGAAGAGGAGAAAATAGCCTTGGCTGCAAATGATGTTATTTTGTACATTACTAGGCCAGAAAAAATACCAAAACTATTTGACATTTTAAGTCAGTTCACTAAGATATCAGCAATAAAATAACTGAAAATAAAACAAAGGTCATCAGTGTGAACAGCCTGCCCACATATTGGGTGATATGGGAGTATCTGCATCTATGGGGACACTACATATTAAAGTGTTTGATGGTATGGATAGCAAAAAGTGCAAAGGATTCTCCAAGAGAGATATGGGAGGAAATTAGAAGCAGAATAAGGAACATGATACAAAGATGGAAAACACTGAAGATTGATTTCAAACAGTGTATGCAGTCAAGATGTCATTTGTTCCCCTGCTACTCTGTGTCACTCAGGCATTCAACTGTGATCCAGGAAAGGCATTTTGGGACCAGATAAGATAGGTCAAAGAGAATAGATTACAGTGGTTCAGGCACATGTGCAGGAAAGAGAAGACAATCTGATGAAGAAGATTTGGGACAGATAGGAAGAAGGCGAGAGGAAACTAGGGCATCCAGCAAAGAGGTGGATGGATTGTGAGAGAGAAGACTTGTGACACTCAAACATGACTGTCAAAGAAGGTAGGAGAGTGGTATTGAACAGGGAGAGATGGCAACAAGTGACACAACACCGCATCCCCATGTAGAAAATGGGAAAAGGGGGGTTGATGATGATGATGATGATGATAACATGAGAGCCTAAAGTATATTTGGAAGGATAATGAACCAAAGCTAGATTGTAACACATTCATGCTACAAATGGAACAAGGGGGACTGTCCCTCCTGGATTTATAAGGTATTATCAGTCAGCACAATTAAAGCTTAATATATTATCTACACAGCAGTAATTTGTGAATAAAAACTGGAAGGTAATGATGCTTAGACAAGGAGGCATTAGCCCAACAGTACAGAGGATAAGTATCTCAGGCATTAGTTTCTGAAAGGAGAAAAAACATCTGACTGTAGTTTATAAAAATATGGAGGGTATTCTGGAATTCAGTGCTGGAAGTTCAAACCAAATCAGATTACAGAGACTGCATTGGGCAGCATTTTTCGGGAAAGACATAAATTAGAAGGCTTGGAGAGAAAACTGTAAAATTCCCAGTCAATAAATTCTAGGAAGTTAAGAATTTTTGCATAGAAATGCTTACACAAATAGTTTTACACCCCCAATACTGGTTAAATAGGATGTTTTTAGGGTCGAAACAAGGCTGCTTGGAGATGGGGGGGAAGCGAGTTAGGTAGGTGACTAGAAACATATTTTGGATTTGTGAAAAACTAGGTAGCTATAGGTTCATAGGTAAATACTAATACAAACCTAGCCAACAACCAGAGTCCAGCATTAAACCCTGTACCTTCTATCTGCAAGTTTAAGACTTCGACCATCTCCATCATCAAACCTCGTACCTTGAATTTGTGGAAAAAAAAAATCTGGGGTCAGACTTAAACCTTGTACCTTATATTTGTGACGTAAAGACTTTAACCATTATGCCATTTTCTCCCCTGATAAGCAAGATAACAGGATGGGAGTGAGTAATGACAGAGATGAATTTCTATCTGAATTGGGTAGGAGTAGTGCAGGGGGGTGGGAGTGGAGGATCATGTAAAAACCTTAATAGCACTGATAATGATAGTGACAAAAAGGAATAACTAGAAAATAGAAATCAAGTCATCGGCCTACTGTAGCAGATGTTAAGCAAGTAATGGAGATTCTCTGTAATGTAGAGGAGGACCTGCTTAAACATAGTTTGCTTAGGAGACATAAATCAAACTGGGCAGTCTAGGATAGTATCCAATAGATACAGTATCAAGAACAAAAAATGACTTGATCCTTTATGTCATTCATTCATCTGCCATATTCTTGTTCATAAAGTATTTACTATCTGTTTTGCATTCGTTCCTCTGCAGGCTTTGGCTCACCCTTTACCCTCCCCTTCCCTCCATACTCAATCTCTCAGACCTGTTATAACATGCTTAACTACCTTACTTCATCTCAACTCCAAATACATATCCAAATGACTTGCACCTAGCTTCCTATCACTACCACGTATACTACTTACTCAGTCTCCTCTCTTACTCCTCTGTCTTCCCTTCCACTCCATTAGTCCTTCTAGCTTGTCCCACCTTCATGTGGAGCTTCTGCTTTATATCTGCTTGAGTTTAGTGCAATATTTGTATATAAGATTGAGATATATGAGTTTAGAACAGTATCCGTTTGAGCTTAGTACTATCTGCATATACATCCTGCCTTTATTCCTAGCCTCTAGCTAGATATTGATATATCTGTTCATTACTATGTTTCATATTGTATGTATAGCTAATGTTTGCCGCAGTATGTATTATTTGTTATTGTATGTATATTCAGTTACTCTTCATGTACTCTGCTGCTCATTTATTGTTCTGTGGAACTTTTCTCCCAGGCCATCTACTGAAAAAGGACCTGTGTCCAGTTGGAATTTCCCAGTAAACAAATAAATAATAAATAAATGACAAGGAAAACACAGGAAATGGGAATAATAATAGGGAGAGAAGTAAAATAGAGAGAGGCCAAAACAAAACCAATAGCAAATACTTTATGAACAAGAATATGGCAGATGTGTTTGCTTGTTATTTCCCTGGAACTCTAATTCCACCTAATACGCGGCTTCTTAGCACTTCTGTGGATCACTAGTGATATCTGCATTGCTTACTGTACTTATTTCCTTGTTTCACTTGAAAGAAAGTTACTGTTTGTCGTTTTTGCATTTAGTTACTTGTAACACATTGCACTCAAGTTACCTGGCACTTGCTCACTAAAGCAATTATATGTCAGCACTAAAAATTAAAAGCACTACACCCTCACTCCCCACTGGCCCTTGTTTTCAATTATTAAGGAATTCCCAATATTATTCTAGCATGTCCAAAGGTCAGTTGTCAATCTCCTCTCTGGTCCAGCTGGTGAATCTGGGAATCTTGAGGCAATGTTATTACTGCCTCATGTACACAGACAACCCTCTCCTCCTCCCACATAACACAAATACTTGCGAGAGATGCAGCTATTTAGCCAAACTGGAGGCAGAGCTCTCTCAACTCAGGACTGGCAAGACCAGACAGGAGGAGAAGGCAACTACACACACCACAAAACCAGCCTCACATAATGCTACCACACCACTGAATCAAACACATAAACACACAAAGACATACTCGGAGGCTCTGAGTAAAAATTTACCTAAACAGCGGAGGCCTCCAAAGCAGACACCCAAACAACTGCTACCTCAAGACACCCCACAAGCAACACATAAACCACAAAATCAGTGTGCAAAGCAGTCACAGCCCTTAAGGCCAAATACAACACCAAACATACTTGTCATAGGTGACTCCATAGTCAGACACAGTGACGTCCCACTCACCAGGCTGAACAAGGAGAGGGTCACAGTAAGCTGCCTTTCGGGCGCTAGAATCCGCCACATAACACAAGCACTCGGGTCACTCCACGGCAAGTACAAATATGACACAGTCATTGTCCATGCTGGTGTGAATGACCTGAGACGTACCTCTCTGGACTACATGAAAAGAGACATAGAGGAGCTCTCTGATTATGTAGCCCAGGCAGGTATGACCCTGACCCTGAGCAGTATCCTTCCTTCACCAAGAATGATGCCACAATATAGAGACAAGATGATCAGCTTTAACAATTGGCTTAATGTCTGGTGTCATTCAAAGGGGATCCAGTGTCTGTCTGCCTGGGATGACATGCTTGACAAGCCACGCTGCTTAGCAAGGGACGGCTTGCACCTTTCACCCCTGGGATTCCGGATATTGGCTAAGGCTCTTGCCACCCCCATAGTGCCTTTTTAAGGCAAGGCTCAAATTCTAAACCTACCACCCTAGAAAACAAAAATGGGAAGAAACTGAGGGTAATGCTGCTCAATGCCAGAAGTCTAAAGCTCAAAATGCACGCACTCGAGGCCCTTCTCAGTATGGAGAACATCGATGTCTGTGCTGTAACTGAAACCTGGTTCAAGGCTCCTGAGAGCACCCCGGCACTATTAGGTTTTACCTCATATCATGCATTTTGGCCCCAAAACCCGGACCACACCACAAAAGGAGGGGGTGTATCCATATTCATAAAGGATACCCACACCTCCAGGTTGGTGGCAATGCATGAAGCTTCGGAAACCATCCAGGTGCAACTAACCATAGGCAAAACTGCTCTACAAATTGTAGCATGCTACAGGCCACCCTCTCAAACTCAGGAACCCCACACAGCCTTCCTGAAGACACTGGAGGGTATAAATGTAGCTCCAAACACCATCATATTGGGTGACTTCAACTACCCGAATATAGACTGGGAACATTACTCAAGCCCTAACTTTCTAGCCCAATGGTTCCTGGAGTTCATAAATTCAAATGCCATGGAACAGCTAGTCACTGTTCCCACGAGAGGAGAAAATATACTAGATCTCATTATCACAAACATGGGGACAAAATGCTCCACACCGAAGTATATCCCTCATTGGTGAGATCTGATCATAAACTAATCTCACTGAAATCCACATCCCGCCCCACCCCAAACAAAAAGACCACAGTGAAGAACTTCTCTAAAGCAAACTTCACACTACTCAAGACTGGTGTGGTATCCTTCAAGGCCCCTGAGCCAGTGGAAACCACAACCCAAGCTGGAAGCCCTTACAAATGCCTTCTATGAACACCTCCAGGACTGCATGGATCAGGCAATCCCAAATAAAACCAAGACTCTTTCCACAAAGGGCAAACGTCCAGTCTGGTGGACCCCAGCCATTAACAAACTTTACAATAAGAAGAGAAAGCTATTACATGATAGAACAAAATCCATAAAAGGGAAGTCACCCCTGATCATTATTAGTAAAAAATACGAGCACTCATAAAATCAACTAAGGCCAATTTTGAGAGAAAAATTGCCATGGATTCAAAGGACAATCATAAGGCCTTTTTCAGCTATGTTAGGAACCTGGGTGGAAACTCCCAGATATGCTCAGAATTAGTCCAAAATGATACAAAAATCACTGAACCCACAGACATTGCCAACATACTGGCAGACAGGTTCAGTGCAAACTTCACCCCCCTCTCCCCCCCTAAAGGAGAGATAACTATCCCAGCGGTGTGCAGCCTCCCAGACATCTCAAATGCGCAGGTGAAAGCTGCTCTCTCTAAAGCTAAAAACACAGCATCAAAAAGACCGGATGGTGTCCCCGGCTGTGTGCTACACGAGCTAAATGAGGAATTAAACCCACACATAAGGCAGCTGTTTAATCTCAGCCTTACCACAGGATACGTGCCCAAGGAGTGGCGTACGGCAACTGTGGTCCCACTCCACAAAGGCGGTGCCTCTACGGACCCTGGTAATTACCGCCCCATAAGCTTAACAAGTCTAGTCTGCAAAGCTATGGAGAGGATCATAATGGAGCTCATAAACAAAGATATAGGGAACTTGCAGACATTGGACCCGACCCAGTTTGGCTTCGTCAAGGGCAGATCATGCCTTTTGAACTTGGTTGACTTCGAAACAGTCACCAAGGCCATTGATGAGGGAAAGGCAGTCCATACAGCCTACCTTGACCTTGCAAAGGCTTTCGACACAATACCCCACTCGGGTATTGTAGAAAAACTTACCAGCTTAAATGTAAACCCATATGTCACAAGATGGGTTGCAAACTGGCTTAAGGACAGAACCCACAGGGTTAGAGTTGCTGGTGCTATGCCAGACTCCAAGCCGGTCACAAGTGGTGTCCCACAGGGCTCGGTCCTTGGCCCCCTATTGTTCGGCATCTACTTCTCAGAAGTACAGGCCAACATGGGAGGACTTTGGCTGACAAAGTTTGCAGACGACTGCAAACTGGGTGCCGTAGTGGAAAGTGCATCGGACACGGATATCCTTCAGAAGGGACTCACGGAAACAGATAGCTGGTGCCAGAGCCATGGCCTGAAGTTAAACGCCAAAAAATGTATAGTCATACCCTTCGGGAAAAACAAGGTAACCCCAAGCTACCATATAGGTGGCAATCCACTAAGCACAGAAGAGGTTATCAGGGACCTGGAGACCCAGGTTGACAGTGGCCTTTCTTTTGACACTCACATTGCTAAAGTGGTTAGAAAGACCTTCTACATTGCCCACCTGATCATGAAGGGATTCACATCCAGATCTAGTGAGGTCATTGTTCCCCTGTACTCTTCACTTATCAGACCAATGATAGAGTACAATGCCCCATTCGGGATGTATCTCACCCGACATCTGCAGCAATTGGAGAGACCCCAAAAGTTCATCACCAAAAGGATAAAGGGACTCCAAAATCTGTCATATGCTGCCAGATTGAAGAAATTCCAGCTCTATTCAGTCGCATACCGTCTGCTCAGAGGTGACATGTGCCTGACATACAAGGCCATGTCCAACCCGGAATTAATGGACATGCTCCACCTCAAAAAATCCAAATCCACCAAAACCACTAGAGCAAGCGACTTAAACCTTAGCACGGATATAAATAGGATGTGCTGGAGGGATAGATTTATCACTCAGAGACTCCCTATGCTGTGGAATAAAATCCCGGTCCATGTGAGGCAGAGCACCTCGCTGGCTCTGTTCAAGAGAAATCTTGACCTGTGGATGGGAGATCGTAGGTTTACCCCGGGAATCATCTCTGTGTCACTGCTGGACAGAGGCACAACAAATTAATGGGCACAGTATTTTTTCATATAAGGGGTGGCGTAAGCCACAAAACTTTGGGCTAGGCTTATAAATGCCTTAAGGCAGATAGCCTAGTATAAACCTATGAACCTATGAACCTATGAATGAATGACATAAAGGATAGGTAAGCGATAAAATATTACATTTATACGAAATTGTGCCTTAGAGGATTGGGTTACACGATGTATAATGAAATTTAAAGAATAGGAGAGTCTTTCTGTTTAGATATGTTAAACAGGAGAAAGATTATCTTGATAAGAACTCCTTTTATACAGATATATAGTTTTAGAACCATGTTATATACAATATTTTCTTTATTTTGGAAAATATTGTATATAAAATGCTTATAATATATATATATATATATATATAATATTTTCTTTATTTGGACTGGAGACCAGTTGGTATAATGGTTATGGTATTCATCTCCCATTTACAAGATACAAGATTTGATCCTGATCTTTGACCAATAGCTTGTGTACAGTTTGCATGCTGTCCCTGTGTCTCTGTGGGAGCTCCTCCCACCACCACCACCCAAAAACAGGCCGAGAATTTCCATCTTAAACTCACCCAGCAATAGAGTTGCGGGCAGACGAACAGTCTCTAGATGGTAGCTATAAGTGAGAAGAATTGTATACACCAATGACTGTAGGCATTAACTGTGGTGCGCAGCATCCTCAAGATGGGAGAACATGGATCACAAAATGCTAACATATTGTATATAAAATGCTAGCCACTCAATGGTGTAAAAATTGGCTCTAGATGATTCGGTCATATTGACTGAAGTCACCAAAATTGGCATGAGTAGTTAACGGTGATAAGTAAGTTGAGGACCCAGACTACTCTGACCTACACCAGGGACACATGCTAATAGTGGGTGGGGTGTATGTTCCCCTTTTGGCCACTGTGTGCCCACCATAATGCCCAGCAGCTGTAAGCTACTGACTAACCAGCGTCCAGTTGCCAAGCTTGGGTTAACTGTATAGTAGAGTGAAAGCTGGATGTGAAACCATGAAATCATGAACTAAGAATTGCTACACTCAGTGTAGGTCCACTGACAGGAGGCAGCTTGGAATTGGATGACATGATTGATGAGGCTGGACATCCTATGTACCTAGGAGACAAGGCTGAAGGGTAATCCATCAAAGTCAGTTGGCTTGGAATCCAGAGTCTGCTATTCAGGAGAAGGACAGTGTAAAAATATGGTGGTAATTGTGATGAGGGAGAGGCTTCAGAAGACAGTGAGGGATGTTATCATAATTAGTGATAGTCTCATAGCAATCAGACTCCAGCCTAATAATAGGATAGTATTCATAATCTCAGCATTTGCCCCACAGCAGGGTTATGATAGTGAGGAAAAGAGTGTATTCAAATAGCAGTTGGAGGTACTACTAGATAAACCAGGACAGCATGAATTGGTGTTGATAATGGGTGACCTCAGGGCACTTATTGGGTCATACAGAACAGGATATGAGGACTGCCTTGGTTCACATGAGTGGGTCAACAAGAATAAAGAAGGAGAAATCATTCTAGACTTCAGTCTGGCAAATGGCTTGATGGTGGTCAACACATGGTTCAGCAAGAGAGAAAGTCACAAGATCACATACAAGAGTGGTCAACATGCAACTCAGGTAGACTTTCTCGTAGTAAGGAAAGGGCACAGGGGTAGATGCAGTGACTGTATAGTCATCCCCTGTGAAACAGTTAACTGACAGCATAAACCACTGGTTGCCACAATCGGCTGCGAGCAGTGGTTAGAGAAGTCTCTGAGGTCAACAGAGACTAGGCTGAAGACCTGGAAGCTAACTGTAGAGAAAGGACAGGAGTTCAAGAAATTACTCAGGGTACTAGTACCTCAAAAAGAAGAGGAAATGGGTAGAGTTGAAGAAGAATGGCAGTGCCTCAAAACAGCATGTGCAAGGACTATAGAACAGATATGTGACTGAGCTAGGCATGGAAGCAAGGTATATTAGGAAAGCTGCTGGTGGAATACAGAAATCTAGGAAGTCATCAAAAGAAAGGAGTAGTGCAGGAAAAAGTGGGCAATAGAAAAGTTGGACCAGACTAGGAAAGAGTACTGGTTGGCTAACAAAGATGCTAAGAGAGGAGCTGCAATAGCAAAGCACAAGACATAAGAGGAACTCTACTAACTTCTGGAAAGCATCTCAGTAAGGGGCACAAAGAAACTCTTATCAGGTTGCAAGACAAAGGCAGAAAGATAAAGAAATAAGTCAGACACCCTTCATAAGGGTTGCAACAACCTGCTCACCAACCCACAGGACATCAAAGTCAGATGGAAGGAGTATTTCCAGTAGCTTATGAATGAATAAAACCCCACTGAAGCTGTACTGTCCCAGACACAGCCTAATAGGAAAGAAGAGGGAGAGCCCACCATAGAATAAGTAAGAACAACATTGAGGAAAATTAAGCCAGATTAGGTCAATCAGATATAATAAAGATGTTGGGTGAGATAGGTGAGAAATGACTCCCGAGGATACTCATAGCAGTATGGAGAGAAAGGCATATCCCAGATGACTGGAGAATAAGTATACTAGTGCCAGTGTACAAGAGCAAAGGGGACATTCACAACTGTGGGCTGTATAGAGGTATCAAACTCCTATCACACTGCATGAAAGTTCTGGAGTGGGTGGCTGCTAAATGAATATGAAGAGTAGTAGAAAGAAGAAGCTGAGAACTGAGGTAGAAGGGAAAGTAGTGGAACAGGTTAACAGCTCAGATATCTGGGAGGGGTTGTTGAGGAGAAGGGAAGTCTGCTTGAGGAGGTCAGAGCTAGATTCAGAGGACTGCATCCAACTGGCACAGAGTGTTGGGGTAGTGTATGACAGAATAATACCAAAGTAGCTGAAAAGTAAGGTGTACAAAACTGTGGTATGACCAGTACTACTGTACAGTACAAAAACATGGGCAGTAAATGCAGATCAGTTGAGGAAGCTATAGGTCAAGGAGATGAAGTGTCTGAGACAAGTGGTAGGATGCACACTGTGGGATAGAAGAAGAAATGAATACATCAGAGCAGAAGCCAAAGTAGCTCCAGTTGCAGACAAGGGTTAAGAGAACAGATTATGGTGGTTCAGGCATATGTGCAGAAAAGCAAAAGACAATCTGGTGAAGAAGATTTGGGACAAACAGGAAGAAGGCAAGTGAAAACGAGGGCATCCAGCAAAGAGGTGGAGGGATTGTGTGAGAGAAGACATGCGACAGTCAGGCATGAATGTTGAAGAAGGTAGGAGAGTGGCATTGAATCGAGAGAGATAGCAACAGTTGACACTACACTTTGACTGTATGTACAAAATGGGAAAAGGTCGATAATGAAGATTTTCTTTATTTGGACAGGTAATGAAAAAGCTATTAAATCTGAATTTTTGAATAATAATAATATGATTTTCTTATGTTCATAAGTAGTATAGGTGTGTAGACTACTTTTTTGGACATTTCAGTAAATTTGGATATTTCTGATAGTTGGTTTACTGGTAAATTATTTTGTAAAGCGACATTTGTAAATAGTTGTTTACATTTTAATAATTGATACCCAATTAAAATGAAGGGTCATGTGGCAAGAGTACATTATATAAGAACCTCCCATTTATTTTTGGAAGAAAATGAAGAAGAATTTGAATTTTTTGACTGAATTATTTCTTAGTAGAGGATGTAAAAAAATGAATCTGATAAAATTGCAAAGACTGTATCCAAAAATTGGAATACATATAAACATGTTTTATGAGTTGATCTGCAAGATAACATGGGTATTGATAATAAGAATTATACCACCAGTTGGATTTCCAGGATAGCTGCACACTGATCAGTAGCTTAAAAAAGGGCTTAAAAACAGAAAGTGAGTGCCATTGAAACTATTTTGGGGGAAAATTCAGTCACTGATTAGTGAGTACACTGTCTGGATGCCAGCAAAGAAAAAAACTGAAAAAACCTGAAAGAACATCAACCAGAAAAGTTGAAGAGAAAATACTATTTAGGAAGTATTCAGCAGTTGTTCAACAAAAACAATTCAAGTTTCAGCTTTGGTTCAACAGATGGCTTCTAGTAATTTTGAGGAAAAATAAATAAATCAAATGTATTTTGAGGTGATCAAGTAGATGAAACATTAAATGAATATATCAGTTTCAAATAACAAAAGGCTGGAAAATTTTGAAGAATCTTTAACAGCTTTCAGTTAAAAAACTGCACAAATTTAGAGGTTGAAATGAAGGAAACGGCTGAATATGAGGCCTCTCAAGAACAACTGTTTTTAAAAAAAATAGAGTTGTAAGATGGCGTGTGGAGAGAAAACCTGATATGTTCTGCTGTACACATACATTAGCAGCTAGACTGGGAGCTCAGAGCAGGATTTATTAATTGAAAGTGTATGATCCAAACCCGGCCACGAGAAAGCAGCCAAGACCTGTATTAGCAAAGTTGCGCTTATACCAACAGAAAGAGTTTATCTTGACAAAACTGTGGGCAAAGTATTAAAAGTCAGAGACAGAAGAAAGTTTGTAGAACATTATTATTCACTGTACACCAGGAAGAAGAGAAGCAAATCTATCCCAGAGATCAGGAAATATGACAAGGCTGTGAGGTGTGAGATTCAGGCTTCTGTATCCAACTGTCTTTAGAGTATTTTTCATGAAGGATCAGAGTCATTGTTTGATGTAGAACAGGCTAAGAAGGAAATAAAAAAAAAGTTTATCTAACAGAAAGTGAGCCAGCAAGCAGAAGTGGACAATGCTTCTCACTCTTGTAAGTTTCATAGAGACACTTTGCCATTGAATCCTTTTCCAGTGCTCCAAAGAAAAATGTGTGAGAGAGAAAAAAGAAAAGGAGTTCACTAGAAGAATCAGGTATACCTTGGATTTGATCCAGTGTGTGGTGCTGGGAGGTGGAGTTAAGCAGGAAGAAGACCAGCAGCGTTTAAATTAGTTAATAAATATAAAGCATCAGTCACATTTGTGAAATATGACTTTGCAAGAAAAAGTGGCTTAAAAGGCTGGACTTTTGTTGACTTAAGCATATACCTCACTTTGTGTCATGAGTGTTTTGAAGGCTACTATAATGGGAAAAGTAATTGTAAGTAAAACATTTTTTGTTCCTATTATTATTTGTATAAAACATGTCAGTATAAACTGAATGTTATATGTAGCTTTCTGTAGTGTGTATTCAGGGGTATTTTAAATGTGGGGGAAGTCTTTTCAGTGACTGTTATATGTGCTACATATATTAACTTAAACATGCACATTTTTAGTTGTAAGAAATATAAACCTTACAGTATGATAAAAGAAGAAAGGCTGGCAAAAAACAAATTTAACAAGTTTAGTGTAAATATAGTGAGATGGGCGGTCGTGGTGGTGCAGCGGTTAGCATAGTTGCCTCACAGCAAGAGGTTCTCCAGTTCAATTCTTGGCTGGGGTGCCTTCTGTGCGGAGTCTGCATGTCCTCCCTGTGGTCGCGTAGGTTTCCTCCGGGTGCTCCGGTTTCCTCCTACATCTCAAAGACATGCAGTAGGTGGATTGGACAATCTAAATTGGCCCTAGGTATGAGTGTGTGTGTTTGTGCCTTCTGTGGAAGGTTGGATGCTGGGCTGGCAACTCGACACTGTAAAACTCCACTGCCAATCTTGAGCGGACAAATGATCCGCTGTGGTGACCCCTAACTGGGAAACGCCGAAAGAAGAAGAAATGTAAATATATTGAGATCTTGGGCTGCTTGGGTGGGGAATGGGATATAAAAGTGCACTGATTATATTATATGTAGAATTAAGATGTGTTTTCTTATTTTTACAAGAGTGGATATCTAGATTAATGCCTTTGGCGTAAGCTCTAAACAAGTGTTTTGAAAACAAGTAGGCTTTAATAATAAGACAAAGTGACGAAAGCCATAAAATGCAAAGTTTCTTATAAATGCAAAGGCATTACCTTGTTTTTTTTTTTCCATTAGCAAATGTTCATTGAGAATTAAGAAGCCTACAGATGTCCAATCTGTTCTGAATGAAATTTACAAAGATTCATTACTGAGTACTTTTTCATGAAGACACGCTTTCTGTGTGTGAAATTAATTAATTTTGAGAGTTCTGAGCATTCTTTGCTGAGTGAAGTGCAACAAAATATGAGAAATAAATAAAGTTTAAAATTATGGGAAGTGACTTAAAGATAGCAGCCTCCCTAGCAGCCTTAATACTTTAACATTGAATTGAACAGTGCACAATTTAGTTTGGTTTAAAAATAGCCAGTGCACCTTTTTCTTTCAGCTAAAAGTTAATGTTTTCTGGAAGTATACCAACTGTTTTTCACATCTGTGAGTGGAACAGAGATAAGAAAAGAACAGACAGCAGTCAGTGTATGTAAGGACAGAGGCTGTACATGCACTTTAGCATGGGTAATCCTAATTTTAGGTTAGGTAATGCCTATGGATGCAGCTGTTGATTTGGGGCACATTTTCCTATCTGGAGGGTTAAACTTCACTTTTGAAGCTGTGCATAATTTTATGTTTGTTCTAAGTTAATATGGTATGAGGGTGTTTTGAAAATGCATTTAGCTTTTTGCTTGAGGGTTTCATTGAAACAAAAATTCTTGAAGATGTGACATAGGTTCAAATGGAGATGAAAAGAAACAATGGTATAAAAGACCAGCCTGTCAAACTTTAAGGTGTGCATGAAACACATAAGTTGGAAATACACATTAGAAAAAAGCCTGTCATGTATACTAGGTGGGAACAATATCTTTTTATTGTAATGGTTACCCAGTCCATACTATCTTGTGTGTAAATGGCCTTATAGGTATAGTCAAAAAGGAAGGAGCTTTGGATTGTATTACGAAATGCAGACTGCAAATAACAATGCAGCAGGAGACACATTTGGAAAGAAATGAGGATTTGACTTTGGCTAAGAAAGGACTTCAGGGTAGATATTCAGCAGAATATCGGGGACAAAGGAAAGTGGAGCTTTTATACTGCTGTATTGCTACAGGGGCTCCAGTAGTGATAGAAGAGGGGAAAAATATAGTAATTGTAGATCTGTGGTAGTAAGGGGCTATTGCAAAGAGAGGAGGATTATGCTGGCATATATTTATATTCCACCAAAAACTGCTGTTATGGAGTTTATGAAAATATTTTGAGAACAGCTTTCACTAGGGAATGTTACTTATAAGTGGGGACTGGAATTTGATTTGCAATAGTGAGGATGTATCAGAGAGACCTAGAAGGGAAAATATAACAAAATAGGATAGATTTCTGAAGAAATTATGAAAATGTTTGCTAAGGAAGATATGAATTCAATAGTAAGAACTTGGACAGAATTTACATATTATTCTCCAAGGTGCAAAAACTGGCCTAAATGAAATAGACTTTATACTTCACAGGAACATTTCCGTTGAATTGAAAGCTTCAAAACTCATCCAGTAACTCTTTTAGATCATGTACGTTTGAAAACTAAGTAAAAAATGCAGAGTCTTTCGGCTTTTTCCCACTGAGGGGTCGCAACAGTGGAACTCCGGTCCACTAATGATTGGCAGTAGATTTTTTTACGAACGCCGAGGTGCCAGCTCGATGTTGAACCTTCAATGAAGGCACACCCATTTACACATGTCTTTCAAATGCCCATCCAACCGCGGGGAGGACATGCAGACTACACACAGAAGGCACTCCCCGCACTCCAGCCGGGAATCGAATGGGAGAACCTCTTGCTGTGAGGCAACAACGCTACTGCTGCACCACCGCAAAAATGCAGAGTAATGAAGTGAAAATGAGACACTGGTGCTTTCCTACTTACCTGTTAAAAAGAGAGGAATTTTAGGAATGGGTAGTGCAAATTATTCAAGAGTTATTAGGGAAGATAGAGTATCTTCAGAAGTTATAGTTAGTGAGTGGGATAAATGGAAATGGAGTTTAAGAACAGGGAAGAAATAAAAGAGAAAGAAATGTGGTTATAAAGTAATAGGAATTACTTATAGGACTGACAATGGTTAAATTATATGCAGAATAAGGGGAATCTCACAGAACAAGAAGAGGAGCAAATGCAGACTTCTAAAGATAAGGGTGTTTCCGGATAATATGCACGAGTTTAGAAAGATTGCTGTTAAGCAAGTATTTTTTTAATAACACCAAGGCACAAAAACTTTTAGCACAACAGCTTAGGTAATAGAAAGTAGAAAGGGTTGTTGCCAAACTTGGGGAGCCTGTAACAAGAAAATAATCAGAGATCCTGTAAAAGTTTTTGAGATATTTTGGACATTTTATGAAAATTTGGGTAAAACAGAGATGTGGAAATGAAGAAAGAACACAAATGGAAATATATATGGAAGACTTAATTATACTAAAGTTAAAAGTAGATGAGGCTTAACTACTGTCAGTTACAGTAGGAGGGGATAAGATAAAAACTGTGTTGTATAATCAGCCTTGAAGAAAGTCTCCTAGAATATTTGGTATTCCTGTGGAAGTTAGGAGGGAAAAATGATTAAATATCTGAAAGATTTTGTTTAACAGTATATTAAAAGGAGGAGAAGCACCAACATTTTGGAAGAAAGCTGTAGTGACTGTAATACCTTAGGATGGTAAAGACCTATCAGACCCAGCTTCATACTGGCCCATTTAAATTTTAAACCATGATTATAATGTGTTTATGTCTATACTAGCTAAAGGGAATGGCAAAGATGTTGCCAAAATTGATAGATGTGGTTTGTGGAGGGGAGGTAGACGTTTGACAGCATTAATAGAACAAGGATGATGTAGTAGGAAGCATAACGTTTCTGTTTCTCATCCTCACTACATCTCTGATAGTGGTACTCTTCCCGACCTACTCAGTGACCACTTTCGCCCACCGTCTTTCCTCTTCCTTACAACTATCTCACACCTATATCTCCACTCAGATCCTAAAAAGCTTTATCCCTAACACATTCTCAAACTTGCTAAAACAAATAAACTGGAACCCACTAAAAATTCTATCCTTATAAAATGCTGTTACCTATTTCAATACAACTTTCTTAAACTTGCTAAACCTGAAAACAAAATGCATTAAAAGTAATTCCGTCCCTTGGTTAACCACAGATACTTTAGTCATCATGCAACTCTGAAACAAAGCTTGGAAACGCTACCACAAAAATAAAACTTCCACCACCCTTAATGAATACAAAATAGTTCATAACAAAGTAAAAAAAAAAGGAGAAATAGATACATTTTGGAGAAGTATTTATGAAGATCCTGTGGAACATAACAAAGATAGAAGTAAAAGAAAGAATAAGAAGTTTAAAGGTACAGGATATGAAATGGGAGGAAGTAACATCCAGAGGCATAGAAACAAAGTTAAGAAAAGCCTGCAATTGGAAATCCCCCCAAGCTCAGATGCAGTATCTAACTTCTGCTTAAAAGTTTTAACATCGTTGCACGGAGATTTAGCTATGAGTAAGAACTATTTATATGCGCACCCTGAATAGACACCAACCTAGCTAGCAACAGTAAAAACAATGCTCCTACTTAAGAGTGAACCTGCAAGCTACCCTAAAAACTATAGACCAATAACTTGAAATATAAACTGTACACCGGAATTGATGCCGACAGAGTTTATAGTCATTTTGAAGAAAACTCAATTATGTCAGCAGAACAAAAGGGCAATAAATGAAAGACATATGGAACAAAGGATCATTGTTGTTAAATAAAGTCATAGTGGAGAACTGTAAAAAGGGGAAGGATCTAAGTATGTCATGGATTGACTACAAAAAAACATTTGATAACATCCCGCATTCATGGATAAAGGAGTGCTTAAAATGTATAAGATACACCCTACACTGATTGACTACATTACAGTGGCCATGAAACAGTGCAGTCCACTTTGCAATTAAGCCATGATAAAGGACAAATTATTATCCCAGGGATAAAAATTAAAAGGGGGATATTCCAGGGTGACTCTCTGTCATTGCTGCTGTTCTGCCTTGCCCTTAACCCATTAAGCTGTCTACTTAACAGCTTAGGCCATGGCCATAATTTGACTCCTGAACCCTGGAAAACAATAAAGTGAAAAGACTTCTCATCTTTTCTTTGTCGATGATTTAAAAACTGTATAGCTCATCAGATGAGGAACTGAAAGTGCAACTGCAACTTGTCAAAACTTTTTCAGATGATACTAGAATGTCATTTGATAAATGTGCAAAAGCAACCTTAAAAGCAGGAAAACTGCAGCACCAGGAAGACAGCAGTTTGGGACAAGAATGTGATATAAAAGAACTTGAGCAAGAGGGAGTGTATAAATATTTGGGAACTGATGAAGGATCAACAATAAAGCATGAACAAATGCGGATAAAACTTAGTAAAGAATACTTTAGTTTTAAATTAATCCTGAAAATAGCGTTGACATCTAAGAACAAAATCCAAGCTATAAACCAATTTGCTCTTCCTGTCCTAACTTACAGTTTTGGAATTATTGACTAGCCCCAAAATGTGTTGAATAGATTAGACAGAAAAACAAAAAGGATGCTTCATGCTCACCAAATGATTTATAAAAATCAGTGCATCCCAAGATTATATATTCCCTGTTCCGAAGCAGAGATGTATAGATCTGCAATCGCGTAACTCCACACATATTTGCTGACCTCACAAGACCCAAACATAGTGAAAGTTTTGAAGCATGAGGAGAATAAATTTAAGATGACTTCTCTGCTTAATCTAGCAAAAGTTTATTGGCATCAAGCAGGAATGGAAATCAAACCAGAAGTAGATAAAAATCAAGCAGCAACTGAATGTGCCAAAAAAAAGAAGAAAGAATGTAAGGTGAAGGTCCAGATGAGAAGGCAAGAAATGTGTTAAATTCATAAATATAGTTGCAAGTATAGAAAACTTCTGGAAGAACTTCTTGTTGATCTGGAACGAATGCAGAAATGGTTAAGCGGAGGCGAATTCAAACCAAGAGATGAAAGGTTACTACTGGCGGCCCAAGATAGTGGGCTACATACACACTGGTTTACAAAGTCCATTAAACATGTGGGAGAAACAGACAAATGTAGGTTTTGTAAAACCGAATTGGAGACAGTCACACAACTCGTTGCTGGTTGTGACATATTAATGGCAGAAGGACTGTATACTGAAAGGCATAGTAATGCGGCAAGGCTGTTACACTGGGAATTGTGCAAACGTTATGGTATTGAAGTGGCAGGAAAACACTGGAAACATGAGCCACAAAGCATCACAGAAAATTATGAAGTTTACATCATGTGGGATCATCCGTTACCACAGTTCAAAAGATAGATGCTAAAAAACTGGATATAGTGGTCCATGAAAATAAGACAAAAGTAGCATTGATCATTGAAATCACCACACCCAGTGACTACAGTGTCTTGCATACAGAGACACAAAGTCATAAACTATCAGGATCTGCAGCCAGAAAAGAGGGCAGTGTGGAAGAAAGATACCCAGACAGTTCCAATAGTAGCAGGAACAACGGATCTTATAAAAAAGAATCTACAATCGTATTTAGATATGTTACCAATGCGTGTAACTCTGTATGACTTGCAGAAGGAGTCATTATTGGGCACATTGTGGGTGCTGCAAAAAGCACTTTTGGCTGACATCAAAGATTGAAACAATATTAATTTCATGAACTTTAACCATACTTTGACTTAGGAATGGGGTCCATTCCCATCATGGTATTAGAAACCCATAAGATTTGGAGAAATTAAAAAAAAAGCATAAAGGGCTCTGTAATCTTTATATGTATATATGTATATATATGTATATATATATATATATATATATATATATATATATATATATATATATATATATATAGTGGCTTAACACCCTCAGAGAGAAGGTGGAGGATGAATATACCCACTTCCCTAAATTTCAACTTCCCTAATAAAATTTCTTGTTTGGAAGATGAATAGCTTTAGACTGTGGCACGGATCCCTTCTTAAATGAAGCAGCAACCATAATCCAGTCCACTAATGGGTGCTGCATCCAGCTGGGACACTGCATAGGGGAGGTAAAGAATTTTGTTTTGGCATTAAAGCATAGGAGTCACCACACCTGTCTGACCATTTCACTGACCAGGAGTACTACCCAAGAAGAAGATCTGGGTGATCAGAAGGACTCAGACAGGATGCAGTCTGACTCAGAACGGATATCCTGGAGCCTTTTAGATTTAATACTGACGATCTCCAGGATATTCCCAAATTTAAAGTTATCAGGAGGTAAGGCAGAGGAGTCAGCCACTGCATCATCATTCATATTTGAGGAAGGAGACTTTTCTGGAGAGTCTACATGCTTTCTGTTGCATGTCTGTTTTTCTTCTGTCCTGTCTTTGGATGAAGAGAATCCAAGGAGGTAACAGGTATCAGTTAAAGGGGACATTCATGAACTTAGATGCAAGAGACCACTGTCTTTCTGTCCTGGGTTGGAAGGTGAGGCAAGGCAGAAATAGAAGATGAAGCTGACAGGTGAGCCATTGTCTGGATTGCTTTGTAGCAGCTCATACAAGTAGGCCTGCATCATAAGCACTGAAACCTGTCATAAACTCAAAGCCACTGCATGGATTACGTAAATCAAGGAAGTGGTACATCTTGAATTTGATATCAAGGACAAGACAATATCAGGGCTGAAAAGGAGGTTGAGGGAATTAGCCTATCTACCCCTCACCCCCCCAAAATGCAAGACAGTGGCTCCCATCTTGTTTCAGGTCAGAGCCACCTACATTGAATACTGAAAGGCCAAGTTCAGGGATGAAATACTCAGTCCTGAGATGATGCGTACTGAGGCCATCCTGGAACATTAACCCCTGATTTTAAAGGCAGGGGCTGATTATCAGTGAGGTCAATGTCAAAATTCTTTCTGGAGTCATCACTGGGGCAAGCGAAGTAGAAAACATTTACCCCTAAACGGGTCTATAAATGTTAGCATTGAAGTTGATGGGTCAGTTTACAGCCAAGAGAGCATTGTAACCTGAATGTAGCCAAGAAAGGAAGGGTCGGGAGCTTGTTTTGAGAAACTTGGAACTGAAAGTTCTCTAGAACTACTGATGCTGGGGCATGAGGGTTGCAACCCCCAGAGACCAAATCTGGCATATATCGAAGAAGGCCTTCCAGCTTCTATATATTAGTGTAGTTCACTTGGACTAAATGTTACCCAAGGAGTCCACTAGATGCAGAGTAGAAAGGCCTGGGGTTTGGTGCTCTGTCTTGATTCTACATAAAAAGAATTCTTAGGATGGAGCGGAGAAAGCAGGTACTTTTGAGTGAAGCCAATCCAGAAATGTGCTTAGGATAAAGTTTAGCAGAAGAAATTAAGTCAAACATCCTCAAAAGTCTTAGTACCAAAATCAACCACATTGGATTTTGGGGGGGGAGCAGAAGGACCATTCTTCATAGTGAGGAGGGGTTCTCTCAGAAAAAGAAGCTTTTGATGTGGAAGGAGAAGCCCCAGGATTAGAAACCTGGTAACCCTAACTAAGCTTTTCTAATTGTATTCTAATTTTGTGCTCTTTAGAGGTGGGGGTTGAAAAAGAAAAATAGTTATCCTCAGGAAAAAGGAGCTTTTTCTAGACATTTGAGGCACTTTAGGTACTTTTGCTGTGGTGGAATCTTTGCTCCATAGAGATACTTTCTGAAGAGGTGGGCCTCAAAATCAAATGACTATGAGGGTGCATGAAAACTAGCATATACTGTTAAGGGCCACAATTTCCAAAACAAAGTTCTCTCACAGAGTTTTACTGGTTTGAGGTTTTCGAGTCCTAAGGGCCATGAGTTTGAGATCCCTGCTCTGAAAGACTGAGACTCTACTTTTATCCACAGCTATACATCAAATCTTAACTAAAAAAAAAAAAGTCCTTAGAAATAGTTTAACAAAAACAAGCAACAAAATGTACACAAACGCACACTTTGTAGAAAAAAGCATGCTAAAAAATAATGCTGAAAGACACAAAAAAGTTGCCACAACACAGCAAGAAAGAACAGTGAATAATCATTTTAAAAGTATTCAAAACTGTGACTTAGCAGGAAAGGAGAGGGTAGCCAACAAACTAACTGGAAAGCTGTCTTCTGCACAAAACAAAACTTTTCAGACAAGAACAAGGGAAGGATCTGATCTTTAGGAAAGCAACAAAATAAAGAAGAACAGCTTTAACACAGAGAAAAACTGTTCCTCAAATAAAGTAGACTGGTGCCATTTTAATAAGTGACAAACTTCAGTATGCAGCTGAAGAAATCTGGAAGAGGAAATCTTTGGTGATAAGAATTGTGGTAAAAGTGAGGGACTACTGTAGTATGGAAGTTCTTTATGAATTAAGCTAAAAAATGCTTACCTTTATCCAAGAAGTCATAGAGATGAAACAATGTGAAAACAAAGTATTTGCGTTGTTCCAAAGGTTAGAATATTCAAGATGTTAAATAAAACTGAATTGTCTGAACTGTAACTCTGATTTTTATGAAGAATGGTTTCTGTAACCCCTGTGTGTGTGTGTGTGTGTGTGTGTGTGTGTGTGTGTGTGTGTGTGTGTGTATATATATATATATATATATATATATATATATATATATATATATATATATATATATAGATCTACTTAAATTGCTTGAAACCAGTTATATTGATGTGCATAATGTCAAAACAAATTGATCAACATTATGCACATCGACACGTATTACAGGTGTGCTGAGAATTAATTTCAGCGCATGCAAAACTTTAAAAACACAAAACTTCATTTTTTTTTTTACAAGGGAGGTCAACCCCCCCTGTACACCTCACACCACCTGCTAATTATATATTCAAAATCCGAGGTTGCGCAATCCCAGGGGAAAGTGGTATATTCTCTTACCCAGGAACTGTCACTCTTGCACGCCTGCCGACCATCTCTTTAGTCAACCAAATTTGTTGATCAAACAGATGTCAACCAAAGTAGTGTTTGATAAAGTAACCGGGACCCGTAATATATATATATATATATATATGTATATGTGTATATATATATATATATATATATCTATATATATATCTATGTTTGTTTGTTTGTGGTGTGTGTGTGTGTGTGTGTGTGTGTGTGTGTGTGTGTGTGTGTGTGTGTGTGTATATGTGTATATATATATGTATATATATATATATATATATATATATATATATATATATGATTACATCTCAAAATATCAGAAACACGTTTGACTGAATGCTCATTTTTAAAGTGTTTGTAAGTATAGTGTGCAGGAATATGATTGCTTGACTGAAAAGGTTATTTTGGTTGGTTAGTATGCGAGAGTGTTTATGGGTTAGGGTAGGGATTAGGTAAGGGGATAGATTTAGTGTTTAGCATGTTTTGTGTTGTGGCTTGTATAGTGATACTGCTAGTGAAAGGGATTTTAGGGATGTAATGTGCAGGGTTAGTGTTAGAGGTAGGGGTAGGTGGTTAGGGTTGGCACACATGAGTAAAGTAGTGCAAGGGGGTAAACCTACCCTGCCTTTACATCTTACACGTTATATTACTAAAAACTCTTTCCCTAACAGCATCACTATGAAGACATTAGTTGATCTTGATGTTGTAGTTGGGGTATGATATACTGTGGTGTTTTTTTTGGATACAATTACTAGACATTTTGTGATTCGATATTGTGGGTTTGTAGTGTTTTGTTCTTCCGATGTTTTTTTAGATAATTTGAAGCACAGTATTTTGAGTTTAGATATTTCATGAAAATTTATGTGTATGTATATATATATATATATATATGTGTGTGTGTGTGTGTGTGTGCGCGCGAGTGTGTGTGTACGCACGCGCACACATAACATATATTAGATATAGATGTATGTACATATATTTATATATATATATATATATATATGTATGTGTGTGCGTGTGTGTGTGTGTGTGTGTGTGTGTGTGTGTGTGTGTGTGTGTGTCTACAAATGTGTATTTGTGTCTAGGAGTTGTTATGCATTTGCGCACACACACACACACATGTATCTGTTCTCTTTCGTCATTTTCCTCCATTTTTCTTGCTGTGTAGTCAATACAACTGGAGCCAAAACATGAGGTACTGAGTTTCTTTAACCTAATTACCGTAATTTTGCAAAACAACAAAATGTCTTTATACTGGACAACAAGTTTATTATAAAGTATGTTTCTTTTACGTGTTTACTCAGGGCATACATGTCAACCTCTTAGAGCAAAAATTCTGGGCATAGCCATAAATAATGGGGAGAACAAAGGCCCAAATATAGGGACAGTTTTTAAGTATTGGTCTTATAAACTTAGAAAGTTGATAGAACAATAGATTTTCCTTTTACGTGAATTTTCTGATGGGTATGAAGTTTGAAACTCAAATACCTTTCAGTATTTTTTGACTTCCATCCTCAATTGTTTGCCAGTCATTTGCCAGAAAACTAAAAATTTAGAAGGAACAGACCAAAAATGCTTGACATAAACCTGGAGATTCTATGAAAATCTGGATAGTTGAGATGTATGAGTCAGGGTGATGGTGTTTGTGTCCAAATCATTCTTGATAAGTACACCTTATGTGCAGTATTCTGAGCTGCATGCTGGTTTCTATTTTATCTTCTTGTCACCCACTTGGAATCATTAGGCACTCCATATTCATCTTCTGTCTCCTTTTTCATATTCATCTTCTGTGTCTCTTATTTCATTATCCCGCCTAAGTGGACCAAGAATGCACAGCCTCATGAGACAGTAAAAAGACTTTCGGCTTTTCCTGATTAGGGGTTGCCACAATGGAACACCGGTCTGCTCATGATTGGCAGTGGATTTTTACGGTGCCGCGTTGCCAGCCCAACGCTGAACCTTCAACAAAGGCATGTCCATTCACACTCGCACCTACCTGCATGTCTTTAACATCACTCGACCACAGGGAGGACATGCAGACACCACACAGAAGGCGCACCAGCCGAGAATCGAACTGGAGAACCTCTTGCTGTGAGGCGACAATGCTAACTGTTGCACCACCGCTGCTTACAGCCTCATGAGACAGTAAAGAAGTAAAATAGCAGGAGGAATATCTGCAATATGGCAGTCAACAGTACTAATGTTGCTGCCTCTGTAGACTGCTAAGGAAAAATTCCATAGCATTCTTTTACCTTTTTATTGTAGTGACCAAACCATAATCTGATGAAAGACTCAACTGCTGACATGAGCCGGTTATAAAACTGTACATTATCACAACGTATTTGCTTGGTAAATCTTCTGAATCGGTGGATTCTGAAATACATTAAAGCTTTCTGTTCTTCAGTCTGCCCTAGAGCTTTAAGGGACACAAGGCGCTGTGTCTGTAATAAACTAGCAGTCTTTGGGGATCTTTGTTTGTCAGCGTGTCACATCCTCATGATTCATTGCCATCACCTTGGGATGCGTACTTTTCTGCCAGATGCTCACTTTGTCTGCAGCAGGATGTAACAAAGAAAATTGAGAAAATGTTGGCAAAACCTGAATCAGCAGCCTGCCTAGCTGCTGTACTGTATGTGTTTTTCTTTATTTCCTGATTATCATTTTCTTACTAGAAAGAAAAACTTGCTGTGTATTCTATGTCCTTTTTTTGCCTTTATTACCACTCTTTGGACTACTCTGGGTGCAAATTACTACTCGAGACAGCATATATCGTCAATGACTGTTGAAAGTTTGCATAAGTCTGTTAAAGTTTCAGTATAAATGTGCCTTTTACTTTCATTTTTTGCTGTTCTTTACTGATATCATAGCCTTCTTTCTTTCAGAGTAAAAAGCAGATGCAAAGCTATGGTGGGAGTGAAGGGGGAAGCTGCACAAAAAAGCAGATTTGATACAAAGGTAGACTGAAGGGGGCAGCTGTGCCAGGACCAAAATAATCAGGGGGAGGGAATGTTCATTACCAGCATTCAGTTGCTGAATGCTAGTAATGCGTTTGAGAAAGCACTTTAGCAATCTGTTAAGTCTGGATAACAGAATCACAATCTTATTGGATATTTATAGGTTCATAGGTGTGTACTAAGCTAATTTGATTTGAGTGTGAACCTATCCACTTTGAAGAGGTGTAGATTCATGTGGAAGACACTAATTGAATAACTGAAAGGCAGTGTCTAAAAGGAGCAACTTTGATTTGCTAGTTTCAACTATAAATGCTTCATTTTATCTTTTAATGGCAGATCTGAAGAAGGGTTTAACCCAAAAGCGCTTATCTTACCATTTTAAGTTTTTATTTTACTTTTTATTAAAGAAGAGTTTTATGATAGTCAGTTTGGTGATTGCCTTGGTTTTGATTTTCTTGATATATATATATATATCTGTGTATCTTAGGTCAACATGTGTTTAGACAAAATTTGACAGAGTAAACAGATGATTGACAGATGTGCATGACTGCAGAATTCCTGGGGTACAGAAATATGTCTCTTCTCCGAGATTGTGCGATCTCGAAGTTAGTATATATAATTAGTGTATATAATTTTTGCATGTGCTTAGATCGTCAGTAGATTCATGTCGGCATTTACAAAGTCAGTCTTTCGGTGTCGAATTTCTAAAATCTAGATTTGTTTCAGTAAACATTAGTACAGCTATCTACATATGTACACGTATATATATATATATATATATATATATATATATATATATATATATATATATATTTTTTTTTTTTTTTTTTTTTTTTTGCAGGGGGACAAGCCCCACCACCCCTGCGCCACCCCATACCACCTTCTTATTATATATACCAACTCAGAGGTTATGCAATAGTGCAGTAAGGGCAAATTTCCTAACCCTGCTGGACAGTGATGTCATATAAAAAAACTGCCAACAAAAACTCCATTAACAAGAACACTCGCTCTTCTTTACAGGTCAAAATGTGTTCATTCATATGAATGTTCGCTGTTTTGAAATGTAACCATATATAGATCTATTTCAGAAGCCTGAAAAACCATAAGACTGAATCTCAAAATACTGAAAATTCAGAATACTGAAAACATTTTTAATGCGAGAGCAAGCCCCCCCCCTGCACCCCTCATGGGGGGCTGCACCCCCACAACCCCTACTAATTATATATACCAACTCTAAGATCGCACAAGAGTGGAGAAAATGCAAATTCCATCATTCAGTGTTTTGAGTTTTCAGTATTTTGAGATTTAGACCCATATATATTGTGTGTGTGTGTGTGTGTTTGTGTGTGTGTGTGTGTGTGTGTGTCTGTTTATATTTTTATATATATATATATATATATATATATATATTATATATATATATAAACACACATCTGTGCCCGTGCACGCACGGGCAAACGCTCGCACACACACACACGCCACACACACACGCACGTACACATACAGACACTCATACACACTCAAGAGCACGTCTCCACACATGTGACTGTACATACACATGCATATGTGTATAGGTATACTTACACATGTATGTATATATTGGCCTTCTCAAAGCGGCACAGATATCTTTGGCTGTCACACTGCAGATGCTTTGAGAATTTTTTATTTCCTAATTCTTATTGTCTGCCCGGCAGCATACACTTGTTTTCACTGAGAGCAGTGTAAGTTATTAAACTCACCATGTGATTACGGTGCATGGTAATTACCACAACCCTGTACTGTGTTGCTAGAGTTAGCACATGGTATCCTCTCAGAGTTGACCCTGCAGGAAAAAATTCTCACCCTACCTCCACCACACCTTTAGTTACAGATTTCTAGTTGAAATACTTTCACATTGTCACAGGCTGGAGCACTCAGTTTTTGTACTGGCTAGAAAGATGGTTGCCTGTGCTACATCTGTTTTCCCTTCGTAGAGTCAAGATTAACACCTTGCCTCCCTTCTCTGTAGCTGAATAGAGAGCTGGTTTGCATTGGAGCCATTGGTATTATTTTGTTGTATTGTGATTGGTACAGATATCATGTAGCCAGAACATTTGTTCTTTGGAGATGAATACATTCAATCTCAGTGCTGCTGTCTTTGGCTGCTTCTTCTTTGAATAAATGTATACCAGTTTGGTTTCATCTGTATCACACCATTATGATGAGCATGTGTAAGAACTTCTTAGATTTCATGTATGTGATCCATGCTCCTAAGCCAGCGGAAGGCAGTTTTTTAAGAAGCTTATGTCCTGTATTAGATAGTGATCCACTTATTACACAAGAGTATTGAATTGCGTCACTTGTCTATAAATAGATTTTCATGCTTATTACATGGCTAGTTGTTTCTGTGGCAACCAGTTCATGGTGAGCTCTTTAAACACAAGAGAACGGTGTTGTCATTGAAACCTATATACACAGACTGTTTCACAAAATGTCAGGAGAAAACATATGAATTGTTTTGATTTTTCTATTTCAGCAGAAAGCGTTTAAAAAAACATGTATGTAATTTTTAACTTCTTGGGTGCTTGCGAGCATTATTGTAGTAAAGATTGAGTTTTAACATAACACTGATAGTTGGAATAATTATTTATCAGTGTTATGTGTTTTTTCATGTTGTATTTTTTGTGTGTGTATAAGTGCTTGTGTGTGTGTGTGTGTGTGCGCGTGTGTGAAACATTCATAATTTAAGAATGAACTTGAATTCATTACATTTTTATGCTAGTGTTTATGCCTCTTTATGCCACTGCAAGTGAAAGTGGGTGAGGGAGTTAGAAATAAACGCATTTTATTAATTAATTTATTAACATGCTAAGTTCCACTGGCCAAAAAAGCTCTCTATTTTTTTCAGGGTTGAACTAGGAGCAGTGTTTAGATTATTTTTTGTTGCCTTTTTTCCTGACCCCTGTGCCTACCAGCCATCTATGTCTTCTGTGACTGATAATGACCATTTCTTCCCCTAATGAGGCAAGAGCTGTATGTGATGATGCCATCATGCTGGTAGTCAGGTGGAGCTTCCTGATTTTTCCGGCCCTGATTTCTCCCATAATGACAGACTTGTATAACTTCAGATGAGAGGGCTTCTGTACCTCACCCCCTGTGTGTGTGTGTGTGTGTGTGTGTGTGTGTGTGTGTGTGTGTGTGTGTGTGTATGCGCGCGCTGTGTGCATGCAGTGAAGGTGACCCTGTGAACATGGTTCAACCAAGACAAGTCGTCTCACATGCTCCATGTTTTGCCCCTTCCTTTCCAGTAATTGCCAACATTGCAGCAGACGAGACTGTCTCCCTCCCACAGAATGTCTGAATTCATGTCAGCTTCTGACTCCCATCCTCTCTTACCAGCTCTTTCAGCTCCTGTGTCATTACTCAATCCAGAATTGTGTGGGATGAAGCAGCTCATAGCTTTATGGTTTTGTGCTGCACTGTCAGACTGTTTAGATTGATTGCAGATAGTTAAGTACAACTTGCTGCTCTGCGTTTCAGGTGAATCCATTTTCAGCTTGTCTTAGGCTGGCTGGTTAATTTAAAGACATAATAACATTTTGCAGGTGATGACCTGAGCGAGTGCAAAGACATGAAGTAGAGTCTATTGATGTGCCTTTTTCAAAAATGAGTTTATTTTTGCCAGAATCTTGAAATGGATTTTTTTTTTGCTTTGTTTTTAGATTGAAAGTATGGGAAAATTAACATTCTGTAAATATGTTTCCATTTTATGGTTTGCATCAACATTCTGTAAACACCTTTTATGATTTGCCCTAAAATGTATTAAATGTTTCTTGTGAAATATTGACTTTCAGGTGCCAGGTGTGAAGTTAACATGCTGTGTTTCTTTGCAGTGTTCACATGTGACAGAAAATTTGCCATAGTGCTCAGTATCCAAGCACCGTTATTTTTTTCTATTAGCCAGTGCATCCACTATGGTACATGACACACACACAGACACACTGAAGGATAAGAAATCACTTTGGCATACCGAGTGCTGTCAAAACATCTCTAAATTGTCAGTAGAGAAAAGTTTTCAGTGGTGAATGTAGTGTGTAGTTTTTGCTGAGAAGCATAGTGACAAAATGTACTGAGTGGATAACTGAGTTTTTGTGTATGAATATCTATGCGTGTATTTATGAGTGTGATTGTATTTGTCCATGAGTGCTACATATTAAAAGGCTGCTGCAGCACAGTGGGGGTGGGCAGCTGTCCCATTCCCCTGCCTCTGAGTTGATTAGTAAGAAATGTATGCACTTGCCCCCAACACACACACACACACACACACACACACACACACACACACACACACAAACAGAAAATAATTTTGTATTTATTAACATTAGTTTTCTTTCATTATCTTTAGTATAATTTTCAGATTGTCATTTTGCATTCAGGTGGTTTGGCCACTGCAGTGTTGACAACAATGTGCAAACATAAATACATATTTTGATGTAGATATATGGTTCTATCTGTAAAACATAGAAATCCACAACACTTTGGTATTCACAGTGAGGCATCAAAAAGGCAAGGGAAGGAGAGGAATATGAGAATTTTTTATCCCAAATCTCTTGCAGAATCATGTCCATTGTATTTGTAGTGTGAAAGGAAACTGACTTGTCCAGGAACACGTTAGTTTATGTTTGGATGCACAAAGTGTTATTGTCTCATATAAAAGCTGAAGCTAGGCCTTCTGGAACACTGGTAGATTCAGAAGTTGAGCAGTGCAGGGAAATCCTTTATGGGTGCTGAAGGAAAGAATATGACTGCCAGACCAAAATAGAGCAGCTGTAAACTCTCTCAGCCGTAAAACATGGGGTATTTTAGCTTGGTAAAGATGGATGGCTGTAAGTGGGCAAAGTATCTGTTATTACTATGATCAGTATTATTGCTGTTGTTTTCCTTGTTTTTTTTTTTCTATAAAAAATGAGGCTAAGAACCCTCTAATGAATAAACTCATCTGATGTCAATTTTCATTCTATCCTCAACTTTTGGGTTCAGATCCGACCGACGAATCTGACTTGGCCGTTACTAAAACTCATGCTAAAAAGCTCTTGAGCTTCTCTCTTACCCATAATGCACCAGCCCCTATTTCGTTTGCCACTTTTCACAAAAAGACGTGGTCAGCCTTGGCTCTCAAGTTTTGTCAGATAAGTGCTAATTTGTTTCTCATAAAGTCTTTCTGACTTCTTTAATTTTCTCACATACTTTATTCCCTTACCCTAATACAGTATTTCTTGGTAGTTTTTTTTCAGTCTGTTGTGATACCTGCTGTGTAGTTCTCTTACCATTGCTGATATATATATATATATATATATATATATATATATATATATATGTATATATATATATATATATATATATATATATATATACATATATGTATATATATATATATATATATATATATATATATATATATACACACATACATAACTTCTTTTCTTATATTACTTTTTCTTTCTTTTTTTTTTTTTTTTTTGTCATTAACTTAGCTGAGAAGGGTCCTTCTGGCTTCAAAATGTGTTTAAAGTGTGGGCACAAGTTTCCTGTTTCAGATGCCCACACTGTTTGTGTTTATTGTTTAGACCTGCAGCATCTTCAGGAGGATTGCTGTATTTGCCACAGTTTCAATCCCAGGGCTCTGATGGACAGAAAAAAAAAAAACTTATTTGGCTGGTTATGTGGTTGTTGCCATCATCCTTTGGTGAAGCTATTGGTAGGGCTTAATCTCCCAAGGTTAAAGCTAAGGACTCCAAGTCTGTAACTCTGAAGGCTTCCAGTTCCTCGACTTTGACTTTGGAGTCATCTAGAAAGAGATCTAAATCAGATTCAGAAGATCTTAAAGTTCTTCTCTGTTGGATTTGAAGAAAAAGTAACTAATGGCTCCTCTGTCCTCAGATCCGAAACCTTTGTATCCAACTGTCGTGGGTCCCACTGTCCTTCCAAAGACCAGGCATTCTTCTCTTGATTCTATGCCTTCCAGGGTTTCTTCACCTTTTATGGGAAGGTGCCGGTCAAAGTCACCTTCCCTTGCTTCGCCTCGGTCATCCAGCAGTTTGACTGAGGAAGATGTGGACAGAATGATGCAGAAGTTCGCCTCAGCGCAGATCTAGATGGGCGTTTTACTGGCTCCTACCACCTCAGGTCAGGAGGCCCATCCATCTTGCACACCAAACTTCATACTCCTTCCCTGATCCCTTTGGTTGCTTCAGAGTCCTTGGATCCAAGCCTTCCAGGTTCATCTGGCTTTGATCCGAAGATAACCTTAACTTTGGATCCTCTGAACTCTGAGTGCTCCAGCCCCATCTTCTTTGGATCCAGATGACTCTCAGATCCTAAGCATCCTTGTCGGATCCGAGGTGTTGAAGTTGACTCTGAAGTTTTCACTCCCGTCTCTCTGCCTTGGTGCGTTGGCACTGGATAGCTTGGCTCTGATTTCCTCCTCAGGAGACTGCTCTCAGGGTGGGAGGAGATGGTGGTTCTGACACTGCCTTCTTGGTGCTGAGGTCTTCCTTGTCTCTGGGGTGGTCTACATTCAAGGTAGTGAAGAGAGTGTTTTCTCCACCGGCAGGATGGATGGAACCAACCCCCTTGGATCCTCAGACTAGTTCCCAGATGTCTCTGCCCTTAGAGCCTTATCATTCTACGCCACATGGACATCTATCATGATACCCCCAGATCACACAGTGGGGTTTCTTAGTCTCTTCTGATACTTCCCCAGAGCACCCCACTGAGGAAGTCCCTAGGAAGCGAAAGTGCAATAGGAGCCACTTGAACTCTCCACAAGAGTCGGTCACTGAGCATACTGATTTCAATGAGGGTGAAGGGTCCCCATGATCACCTCTGGATGATGTCTCATTTGGAGACATCCTTGAGATCCTTAAAGAGAGAGGTAGTTGGACCCCCAGCAACCCCTTCACCAGAGGAGTCAATATTTCTGGAGGCCTTTGAACTGGCCCATTTACCTCCTGGGTTACTCCACCTGCCAACACTCTCACTGATTTAGTCTCTCAGTGGGCATGGAACAAGCCTGACTCAGTTGAACCAGTACCTAAGAGGCCAGATAGGATTCTAGCTCAACCTCTGGGAAGGAATTTTTGAGCATGGGGGTGCCCATGGATGCCATGGTTGTGGCAGCGGCCACCAAGAAGGAACTTGCTGATCAAAGTTCTATTGTCCATCTCCCTAATAGGGAGTCCAGGGCAGTGGATGGGTTTGGAAAGCTTGTGTATGCTTCAGCAACCTTTGCTGTTAGGTCTCTGAACTATTTACGCATTTTACTAGGTTGCAAAGGAACTTGATCAAAGACCTTTCAAAATCCCTTTCAGGGACCATTTCTGCTGAGACCCAATTGAATGTGGCCTCTCAGTTGGATACCCTCAAATCATTATCGAATTCATCCATGAGACTTATTCGCATGCAGCCGAAGGAGCCTTAAGGACAGCGGGTTCAGACTTGTTTTCATCTGGGTTTAACCTTAAATTATGAAAAATCTCAGTGACAACCAACTAAAACCTTAGAATTCATAGGAACAGTCTATAACACAATATGAGTGACAGCCTCTCTACCTCTTTCAAGAGTACAGACTATCACATTCCAGATCAGGAAAATAATTCAAAATTTCAGCCCGGCTGATCCTTCAAGCCTTGGGGTCAGTATCAGCTTCCATAATTTTAGTTCCTCTGGCTAGATTTCATATGCGAATTCTTCAGTGGATGTTAGCAAAACAATGGTTGATTCTTTACCAGTGCATATCAGTACAAATAAAAGTCACTCAGGCATACAAGAGATACATTTGGTGTTGGATTCACTCAAGTGAAATTCTACAAGGTTGTCCTTTTGTTCTCACTCAGTCCAAGGCAGTAGTGACCATTGACGTTTCCCAGATTAGGCGTGGGGGGCACTTCTTGGGGAAAACAGCCCAAGGTATTTGGTCCCCAAAGAGGCTAACCTACATATAAATATCCTAGAGATGAGAGCAGTGCTCTTAGTGTTGCAGCCTTCCAGGATGCTCTCCCTTTAGGGACAATTGTTAGTCAAACAGACAATATGTCAGTAGTTTGGTATATTAACAAACAAGAATGGACCAGATCTTATTTCTTGTGTTGAGAAGCACTCAGAGTGTGGCAGTGGGTGATCTCATCCACACACTTTCTCATAGCAATGCACATTCTGGAGCAATCTAATGTGATAGCAGACAAATTGAACAGGTCCATTCTTGTACCTCACAAGTGGTCTCTCAACATGGAAGTGACAGAAATAATTTTCCATCAGTGGGGCCAGCCTTGCTGCAACCGTTTTGCTTCTCCCCTAAGCAACATGTGCAACAGCTACTTTGTTTTAATTCCCCCTCAGGGGGAATCACCGAGGGATGCTCTTCTCCACGACTGGCCCATTGTCTACTTTAGGCTTACCCGCCAATTCCCATGATTCCGAAATTCCTGCAGAAAGCTGCCAGATTGAAGAGCAAAGTCATCCTCATTGCACCTTACTGGCCTTAGTGGATCTGGTTCCCCTTCCTATGGCCTTACCTACTATACCAACCTTGGATTCTGTATCCAGTTCTGAACCTTCTGTCGCATCCAGTGGACATGATTCATCTGGATATCTCAAACCTAAAGCTAACAGCTTGGTTTCTCCAGACAACCAGTGCTGTCTTCCCCTGCCCATCATATACGTTTATCTTTCCCTAAACCTTCAACAAGAAAGCTTTATACAAGTAAATGGAAAAGATTTGTTTATTCGGCACAACAAAAGCTGTGATACCTAACATACTTGAATTTTTATCTTTGCTCTTTAATGAGGAGGTGAGCTCCTCTACCATTAATGTACAATTAGCAGCAATATCTAATTTTCATACTGGATTTAAAGGTTCTTTTGTGGCCTCTTCTAAACTTTGTAAAGAATTCTTGAGAGGCACTGTGGTATTGAGACCCCCGTATAAAGATCCTACTCTACCATGGGACCTGAATTTGGTACTGCAGGCCTTAATTCATTACCCATTTGAACCAGCAGCTAAATGTGACCTTAAGTTTCTGACTTGGAAAACTGCCTTTCTGGTGGCCATCACCTTAGCTAGAAGAATTTCAGAACTTCAAGCCTTGTCATCAAAACCTCCCTGTTTGATTTTTCTTAAGGATAGGGTTACATTACAAACCAATGTGTCCTTTCTTCCAAGGACAGTCAGTATCCAATATCATTCAGTACATTAATTTGCTAGTATTCTTTCTTAAATTTGCAAACAAAGGTGAATATATGTTGCATTTATTGGGTGTTCAAAGACAATTACGTTTTTATCTTCATAGAACAAACAAAATCAGAAAGATAGACAATTGTTTCTTTTGCAGATTTGAAATTGGGTAAACCAGTCACAAAAGTAACTCTAGCCAGATGGCTGACTGATTGTATTTCCTTTATCTATAACAAATTGGGTCTTACCTTAACTAAACCTGTAAGAGCTCATTCAACTAGGTTCATGGCAACTTCTTCACTGTTTCTATCCAGGGTTTTCCATGGATGACATATGTGCAGCAGCAAACTGAGCAAGTCCTCATACCTTTATCACTCATTACTAATTAGATCTGGTGTCCAGGGGTAGAGCATCTTTCCTTTCAACTGTGCTCAGGAATATCCTTCCTGTGAGTCTACCTGCATTTTTTACATAGCTGAGGACTCTGTCCCAGCAGTTGAGGATAGAATGAAAATTGACAACATCAGATAAAGAAGTTATGTTACTCACCATAACATTCCATTTGTGTTGTCTGTTTTCATTCTTCCTCAACTTCCTGCTCTCCAACCCCCATCCTTTGCTTCAACAAACTTGGAAGAACAAGATATTGTATGGACATCACTGTCCTTTATAACTGAGCTCCAGATATAGTTCTTTCTGTAGGACATATACAAATGTATGTGTCTTTATGTATGCACATTGGCAGTTACCACATTAGGTGAAATCCGCAAACACGATCTAGGGTATGTTAGGGGTAAGCTTGAGAGCTGTTTGGTTACCATGAGCTTTAATAACGGCTGAGTCAGATCCAAGGGTTGGATCCGAACCCAACAGTTGAGGAAGAATGAAAATGGACAACATAGATGGAATGTTATGGTGAGTGCGTAACTTCTTTGTTCAGGTGTTACACCCATGCTTACAAAGCTGCTGGAGAACAGTCCTAGTAAAAGTTCCTTTTCTGTCTAGTTATAGGGCAGATAAAGAAAAAAAAAAATTAAAGTGCATAGAGAATGACAACAAGGGATACTGAATATTTCTTAGAAAGAAGAGCAGACACCTAAAGCCAGCAGCAATACACTGTATATATACGCGAATTCTAATTTGTTAAATGAGAAAAAAATCTTGGAAATATCTTGAAACTTGAAAGTTTACTGAAAAAATTCTGAAACTACTTGAGGAAATCATACATCTTGTGATGACGGTTCCTACTGAAAGAAGACTAAATGTTTTTTTCTGCTTGAGTTGGTATGGGAAGAGGCAAGAAATTACTGAACTCAGTCTGACCTGTGCAAGGAAATGATGGATCCTCTTTTGAAAGAAAGACTTGTCAATATTGTAGAGACTATTGAACAGAGGATCCACAGAGTTATAGATTTACATCAGAAATTTTGAAAAAGATATATATATATATATATATATATATATATATATATATATATATATATATTTACATAATGCTTGTTTCACATTCACAGTGATGCAGCAAATAGCATTGTTGCCTCAGAGCAAGAGGTTCTCCTGTTCAATTCCTGGCTGGGGTGCCTTTTGTGTAGAGTCTGCTTGTTTTCCCTTTGTTTGCATGGGTTTTCACCAGGTGCTCAAGTTTCCTCCCACATTCCAAATACATGCAGTAGGTGGATTGGACACTTTAAATTGCCCATAGATGTGTGTATGCTTGAGAGTTGAGGTATGGAAGAACAGCAGTGGCAGGGCTACCGTTCCAAAGTCCGAACCTTGGCTGTTAAGGTGACACCCAGACCCCATATGCAAAAATGGGAAAAGGAGTTGTGGATAGATAGGTGAATTGCTTCTTCCACATTTGGAGGGTTCTAGCAAATGTAAATGTTTACTGCTTTCTGGAGATCATCTGACTGGCAAAGTCTGTTATCATTGGAGGTTCTAGGAGTAAAGCTCCACCCAAACACATTAAGACGAGGGGTTATTACAAATGCAGAACACGGACCAGCTGTGTTGATGCAGAAGGATAAAGTCCTGATTACTGCCCAGGAGACTCAAGTTTTTCTTGAATCTTGAGTGTCTTTTAGAGTTTTGGAGCTGGTGTGGCTAGGTAGTGGAATGAAATAGAAATACGTGATCGTTAGCCCTTCTGGGGGGTGGTGTGGGGATATGCTGGGGCACACAGTCAGATCGTGATCCCTGGTGGTGATAACTGGGGCTGTGTTCAGATCCAGTGCTACAGTAAATGGGTGAGGAAAAGAGGGCATGTCACCATGTAATTTGAGGTGATTCCCTCAAGGCACTATTATACTCCCACTTAGGTGATGTCAGCTCAGCACATCAAAAGGAGTGGAGCTTAAAGTGAACATGGTGGATAGATCCCCATGAAACCTGTACATGGGGAGCTGGAGGACCCCTGTGTGCAGGATGTTCATGAACGGAGGATCTTCCTGGTGCAGCTAGCACTAGCTGCCACTGTAGCATGGGATCATCAGGGAGTAGGCAATGGAGGAAGCCTAAAGAAGTCAGTGATAAAACAAACACAGAACACTATCCCTGGGATTCATTAATGCCTATACTAAGTATACACTGTTCTGAGTGAATGGACAACACAAGCATAACCCATACCTTTTTCCTCCTAATTTTGTTTTTTCTTCTGATTTTCTTGCACCCTTAAATATCAAGGAGTATTCATAAAGGTTATCACAAAGTGTAGACTATGTGTACACTTAGTGTAATATTTTTGAGTGACTAGAAAGCACAAAAAAGTGGTAGGAATGTTCTTGAATACAGATCGCATACAGTCAGAATAGGTGTTAATAAATTTGACTCTTTATCTCTTGAAGTAATAATCTTATCTGTTGTGTACTTAGTACAACATACATTACTTCATGCATGCATGTTTTACAGTGAAGCATACCCACTGTGCAAAGAAAAGATCCAAAGCAAATAGAATAAACATTGTATTTACACCACAGTAGTAAAATGACAAAGCAAATAGAATAAACATTGTATTTACAGGTTTACCACCAGCTAATAGATGGCCATAACACCGAACCACACCGTCTCAAATGCAGTGCAACAGGAATGCAGAAAGT
This sequence comes from Protopterus annectens, assembly GCF_019279795.1. Taxonomy (NCBI): domain Eukaryota; kingdom Metazoa; phylum Chordata; order Ceratodontiformes; family Protopteridae; genus Protopterus; species Protopterus annectens. Next base: position 338,905,906 of record NC_056733.1, on the reverse strand, counting down.
CGCAGCCCATAACATCGAATCTGCATTACCAACTACAACAGAAAAATCAACAATTCGCTTTGGATGCATAACTCTTCCTTGCATACTTGTATTCTGCTGGTTGGACTCTGCACATTGAATATGTCGAATTTGACATCTGCAAATACGGTATTCGACATTTCAAACATTCGGAATAGTGATTTCCAGTTATATAATTCGGTTATAACACCATTCGAACCGTTTATGTTCAGTGACATCGTGGTAAACCGTATTTACACCATAGTAGTAAAATGACTGTCCAGAAAGTTCAAAGAAGCATGAAAAAATGAGAAAGAGTCTATGAGAAGTTTTAAGTAAAGTTGTGTAGAGTGTATGCAGAAATATCTTGAGGGCTAATGAGAATAAGAAGAGAAATGATGAAAAATGAGGATGTCAATGAAAACTTCTAAATAAATGTGTATGTGTGTGTGTGTATATATATATATATATATATATATATATATATATATATATGCGTGTGTGTGTGTGGTGCAGTGGTAGCGTTGTTACCTCACAGCAAGAGGTTCCTGTTCGATTCTCGGCTGGAGTGCCTACTGTGTGGAGTCTGCATGTCCTCCCCGCGGTCGAGTGGCGTTCGAAAGACATGCGTGAATGGGTGTGCCTTCGCTAAAGGTTGGGCATTGAGCTGGCAACTCAGCACCATAGAAATCTACTGCCAATTATTAGCAGTCCGGAGTTCTGCTGTGGCGACCCCTAACTGGGAAAAGCCAAAAAGATAAACAAACTATATATATATATATATATATATATATATATATATATATATATATATATAAAACAGGCCTGCTGGTTGATGTAGAGTTACCCACTTTGATAGTGTGTGTCCAGTTTGTGAGCCAGTTGTGTGTGTGTGTATAAGATCATAGGAGATTACTAGGCTATCAACCCGGAGATCATTTTAAGCCTAGCCGTTTCAACCCAATGTAATACTGTAGACATGCTAGTCAATACCCAAGACTGCATTTAGTGATGACTGCCTATGTCCAGGAGGGTTATGGGCACTATCCCCAGTAAGAATTTACGGTGCTCCATCCACTGAACCAGGTTCCTCTTGAACAGTGTCGTAGAGGTACTCTGTTTCACATGAATTGGTAGCCTGTTCCAAAGCCTTGGCAGTTGCTGGGAGATAAATACAGCCCTCCAGTATGTCCTGTTTAAGTCGCAGGCCATATTTAAGTCCCTGGAATGGGTGGCCATAGACCCATTTGATTTACGGATATGCACTAAGTTCATTAGGTTTGGGTCTTGGGTTGCTTTGAGGGCAGGCATAAGTCTCCCCTAAGAAGTCTGTATTACAGGGATTTTAATTGGTCCATGTAAGGCACATGCTAGAGGCCCTTGAGCTTCTTTGTTAGAAACCTCTGAGGTGTCTGTAATGGCTGTAGGTGCTTAGTGTGGTACATACTGAATGGGGTGTTATACTGAGTTATGGGCCAGATAAGTGCTGACTATAGAGGGTTATAACTTCTTTTGCTCTTGAGGTAATGCCTTTACTAATCAAAGTGAGCTACGTGGAAAGCTTTCCTTACAATGTTAAACATGTGGTGGTCGAAGTTAAGATCGCAGTCAACCTGTGATACCAGGTCCCTTACCACTTCATGGTACTTAGGGTATTGTTATTGATTTGATAGTATGAAGGGATATTGTTTGTGCCAAAGGGAATGATGTGTTTCTTTGCATTCAGTTTGAGACCGTGACTAATACACCAGTCGCTTGTCCGCGTGAGACCATCCTGGAGTAGACATCATTTGGGGATTCACCATCCTGGAGTAGACATCATTTGGGGATTCAGTGATTGCACCTAGTTTGCAGTCGTCTACAAAACTGGTCAGCCACAAAGCTTTAGTTTTGACCTGAAATTTTAAGAAGTATATATCAAACATTTGGGGGCCCAACATTGACCCCTATTGCATCTCGCTGGTAACAGGCCTGCTGGTTGATGTAGAGTTGCCCACTTTGATAGTGTGTGTCCAGTTTGTGAGCCAGTTGACAACCCATCTTACAACAAAGGAATTTACATTCAGTTTGATAAGTTTATTGTAATGCCTGAATGCTGGATCAGGTTAAAAGCCTTTGCCAAGTTGAGGTATGCTGTGTGCACAGATTTACCCTCATCAGTGGCCTTGGTCACAGTTTCAAAGAAACCCACCAGATTTAACAGGCAGGATCTGCCTTTCATGAAGCTGAATTGGGTAGAATCCAGGGTTTGGAGGTCAACTATGTCTTTATTTATGAGGTCCATAATGATACGTTGCATGGCCTTACAGATGAGGCTGGTCAGGCTTATGGGTCTGTATTTCCCGAATCTGTTGCTAGGCCAACTTTGTGCAGGGGAATAACTGTAGCTGTTCCCCATTCTGCAGGACCAAAGCCTGTGGTTAGGCTGTGATTGAAAATAGTACTTAATGGTGATGCTAGTTCATGTTTTAGCCTGTTTAGAAGACAGCCTGGGTTGTCATCTGGTCCCATAGAAGCCATGTTCTTTGCCTTGGACAGGACTTTGAGGACCTGCTCTTTATATATGTAAGGTGGGGGTGGGGAGTTTGGGGAAGGTTTGTTGTAAGTTAGAAGGAGATAAGGGAGTGAAATATTTACCAAACCCATCCACTAGCAGGTTCACTATCTCTGCGGGGTCACTGTGTATGATACCGTTGGCCACCAGTTCTCCACATGCTTGGGTGCCAGCCTTTAGGTTATGTACATGGCTGTAAAAGGCTTTATGCGTATCCTTGGCAGTACTCGCTAGGATTCTGTCAAAGGAGCTTTTGGAGGATTTGAAAAGTTGTCTTATTTGCCTGTTAAGGCTGAGGAGGGTGATTTTCCACTGCTGGGTCCTTGACTTTCTTTTTCTGGACAGCAACTTTTTGCATTTATTGTAGAGTTTGTTGATGCTGGAAGTCCACCATGGCAGCTTGATTTTACTTAGGGCTCTGGTGTTGATTCTGTCTGGCACAATCAAGTTTATACACTTATGCAAGTGATTGTACAGGGCTTTAGTGTAAGCTTCTGCATAGTTACCACTTTCAGCTTGGGGTGGGGCTTGGAATGCATTTATACCTTCACCTAGGAGGGTATAGTTTGCCTTGGTGAAGGTGTTTAGTCTGATTTCACCCTTTGTGAGTTTTGTGGTTCGTGTCAGTTCGAAGTTGACAGATTTGTGGTCAGTTTTAGCTAATGAGGGCCCAACATTTGCAGCAGTGCACCTGTTTGACATGTTGGTGAGGACCAGCTCTAGAATGTTTGTTCCTCTTGTTGGGGTATGGACAATTTGCTCCAGGGCATTTGGATTCATAAAGTCAAGGAACGTTTGTGCTACTGAGTTTGGACTAGAGTAGGTTTCCCAGTTGATGGTGGGATAATTGAAATCCCCCATAACCAGTGTGTTCAGTAAAATTTGGATTGTCTTCAGTTTGGTTAAGTAGGCTTTGTGGGTGTCATGACCCATGGAGGGAGATCTATAACTGGCTAGGACTTGAATCGGGTTCTTACCATAACCTAAACCTGGAGTAACTCCATGGAATTGTCCAGGCTAACTAGACGTGAAGTGAATTTATCTCTAATATAGATTGAAACAGCATCTCCTTTGGTTTTCACACATTCATTTTGTGGTCTAAAGGTGTGAAAAGCTTTGTAGCCTTGCAGGGCCAGGGTACTCTCTGAGGCCTTTAATCAGTTTCTGTGACCACACAGACATCTACATCTTCTAGTGAGAAAAGTGGTTTCAGGGACTACACCTTTTGATTTAAGCTCCTGACATTTAGCAGCATGAACCTTATTTTGTTCTGATTAGTTAATTTCACGTTGGTAATGTTGTTTTCGAGACCTTGCCTCAAAAGGCACTATGGGGGAGGCATGAGGCAAGAACCTTTGCCAGCAGCTGAAAGCCTAGGGGTGACAGGTGCAAACCATCTCTTGCAAAGCAGCAAGGTTTGTCGACCATGACTTCCCAAGCAGACAGGAACTGGATCCCCTTGGAATGACACCAAAACTAAGCCAATTATTGAAATCAATACTTTTTGTTTATACTGTGGCATCATTCTAGGTGAGGGTAGTATTTTGCTCAAGGCTAGGGACATTCCTGCCCAGAACACATACTCAGAGAGCTCGACCATGTCTCTCTTCATATAGTCCAGTGAGGTACATCTCAGGTCATTCACACCAACTTGAATTAATAATAGTACTTGTTGCTGTGAGACTTGAGTGCATGCATGATTTGGCGAATCCTGGCACTGGACAGGCAGCTGACCGTGACTTTCTCCTTGTCCAACCTGGTGAGCAGGACATCCATGTGTTTCACTACTGAGTCTACAATGATGCAAAAACTTGTTTTTTGAGTGTTACGCCTTACGGGCTTGGTGGGTGAGACACTGGTGTTGCTATGTGCCATGGGTGCTGTGGAGACTATGTTGCCTGCAGCAGACTTGTGTTTTGAAGGTCTCTGGTGTTTCGGTAAGTTTTTCCAGAGAACCTCTGCATATAGGTTCATAGGTTCATACTAGGCTATCTGCCCTAGGGCATTTTTAAGCCTAGCCAGAGTGTGTTTGGCTTTCGCCACCCATTTTAAATTAATTTTGCTATGCCCTTTTTCGAGGTTAGTATGTGGATTTATGTGTTTGATGTGTACTATGTATGTGAGTAGTGGTGTATATATATATATATATATATATATATATATATATATATTATGAGTAGCGGTACTATGTGACTTTGTAGTGGTGGGTGAGTTGACTACCTTTTCCGTGTTACTGTTTTGAGTGAGAGAGAGCATGGATTCTAGATTCTTGGTGTAAATACATCTCTCGCACTCTGTACTAGATGGTGTTATTTGTAGCGGGTTGTCTGTGTACATAAGGCAATTGCTACACTTCCTCAAGAGACCCAAGTCAACAAGGGTGGCAGGGAAAACAAGGGTAGTCCAACTGTCCATAATGCAAGGTTAAAGACTGTTGTCACTAGGGGTGATTTTTCAGAAACGATCACTGACGAGTTCGATGAGTGGATATTTCTGCCTGGGTTGTAAGGGAAAATTTGTTGAATTTAACAGTCTGGCTTTGGAGCACAATTGCGCAGTAGTGAACAGTGCTGTTGTGCAAACTAGCAGAAAACTGCTCAGATGCAGGGACAAAACACCAGAAGCTAAAACTTGAAAAAAATAAAACTCTAACAAAATTCAAAAGGACAAGTGAAAATGCTTATTCCAAGCCCTACACCAGCCTCCCTTTACTAGTCAGGTGCCAAACAAACAGTTCTCTCACAAAGTTGCAGATAGGCCCTTTCCAATCCAAGATGACCTGGAAAATGTGCTCAGAACAAACAAAACACTACAAACAGTTCCAGAAGCAGCAGGCCTGGATCTGGACTATGCTACAGCTACTAGCTACCCTAGTCTCAGCAGGAAACACTATAGCAATAACCCACGCCTGGGTGTGGGTAATGCTAAATTTACCCACGGTTGGCGTGGTTCGCCCTCGGGACCAAACAAAGCCAACCGTGGGTAAATTTAGCATTACCCACACCCAGGCGTGGTTATTGCTATTATATGACATTATTTAAGAAAAGAAACTATTACTTTTCTTAAATAATGGCATAGTATAATGCCTGTTTACTGCCCTTCCGCAGATGTCTGGCATCCGGCAGTTCTGATGTACTGCGCCTGCGCAGTACATCAGAGTTGTAAGCAACGGAGAAAGCAAGATCTCCGTTGCTTTTTTAGTGTTTCCCTAGGTTAAATGAGTTTAACATAGCGAGACAGTTTTAAAATAAGCAACGGAGATGTCCGCTGCTTATTTTAAACTGTCTCGCCATATTAAACTCATTTAACATAGCTAAACTAAAAAGCAACGGAGATCTTGCTTTCTCCGTTTAAACACTGTCTCGCTATGTTAAATGGGTTTAACATAGCGAGACAGCTTTAAAATAAGCAACGGAGATCTCCGTTGCTTATTTTAAAGCTGTCTCGCTATGCTAAACCCATTTAACATAGCGAGACAGTGTTTTAAAAAAACGAGTTATAGTAATGGAAAAAAGTCCGGGCAACCGGACCTTTTTCCATTAGTATAACTCGATTTACTATGGGCACGCTGGCCAATCAGCGTGCACGTTTTGGGGGGGTCATGGTATAATAGAAATTATTTAACACAGCAGAAAATAGCACTGAGACACTGAAAAATGTTTAAAACAGCAGAAAATCAGCCAGGAGGCTGTAAATAATTATTAAAACACTTAAAAGATCAGTATTATGTACTGCTTGGTGGGAAAACCAGAGCAGGCAGAACAGATCGCTTTTAAACAGTGACAAAATACCAGTAAATACTTAACAAACAGTGGAAACAACAAAAAAATCTTGCTAAACAGTGAAAACAACAATAAAATTAGACTGTACAGGCACAATGTACCAGGCAGTTGCAGTGTAACAGTGTAGTTTAGTATACAGTAAATAAATACAGTATATAAGTAGGAGGCTGGCAATAAAAAAGTGCAGTAAATAGTATATACATACATACACATACACACACATGCACACACACATTTTATATATATATATATATATATATATATATATATATATATATATATATATATATATGTGTGTGTGTGTGTGTGTGTGTGTCTGTGTGTGCTTGTGTGTGCAGGAGATATATGAATACCTGTAGGCCTGAAGAAACTAAGCAATTATTTTAAAGGGAAATTTAAAAAAAAAATCTTACAGGAAAGGGTTAAAGAGATACAGGAAATCTTGAGGAGAACAGAAGAAAAGAAAGAAAAATGTGCCTGGGATTGTGGTATAACAAGGAAGCAGAGGGAAGAGGGGCTGAATTACAGAAAAGACCAGCAGAGGGGAGTGTCTGGGAAAGTGAATAGGTCTGTCCATGTAAAGAGATTAATTTCCATGAATAATAAACAATCTTCAAGTAAATGGTGTTTAGGTAATTCCATCAGTGTATTTTAAAACCCAGTTCAGATGACATGAAGTGTTGCCTTTTAGCTGTTTTGTTTTTGTATTTTTCATGATTTGAATGGTAGGATTTTCATAGTATACAGTACACTAAAAAGAGTCACCATAAAGATTTGCAGGTGTGTGTATAACCAGATTCATGTCTATGGCTGCAAATGGGGCTGTATTGCTGAACATCTACACATCTTTCTATGGCTTGTGAAGTAGAGACCATTTTAATATGAATGAGAGTACTGGCTATCAGTTTTTCTTTAGAGCAAGATAGTGATGAAATCAGTTCAGAAGGTTAACTAATTTAACACTTTTATTGTAGGTTTGCATTAGCTTCATAAGCTGAGTGCTTTACAGTTGGTAAATCTCATTCTGCTGTAAATGAGGCAGTTGGCAGTTATTAATGAATAGTTGTGATGCGTCCATCTCAGTTGGAATGGTTTTACTCTATATAACAAAGTGAGCTTTTGATTTTATTGTTAATAACTTTCCTAAAATGTTAATCATTGTTCATATTTTGGTTGATGATGACACCTAAAATTTAGTGTTATCTACTACTTCTAGCCTAGTACCAGAAGTGATAGAATACAATGGATCATTTCTTGCAGATGAGTGAACAACATTGCCTTATTTTTATTGGTATTTAAAAAGAAGACGAGTTAGATCTCCTTGTAAAAATGGACCTTTATTGATTGCAAGCGACTTCAGTGATTTTGTTTGCAAAATGCAGTTAGGTTGAATTGTCTGTGTAATGGTTAATTTGAAATCGATAGGAAACATGTTGTCCACAAAGATGTTGAAAAGTAGAAGGCATGGTGTAAGTCCCAAAGATCTGGTTCCCAACATGGATGAATTCAGCCTAAGTGTTTTCACTCCATCATACAGTCTAGACTGTTTATGATTAGTCTGCATGTGATTAGAAAGATAGCTTGTGAAGTATTGTATAACTTCACGCCAGATGCAAAATGTTTTAAGCATGATAACTTTGGAGCAATTCAAGAAGTCTGAGGCTATCATTTGTCTATCATTGAGCTTAGCACACAGATTTTCAGTGAAAAAAGTAATACAGTCGGTTTGCTGTTGCTGGACAGAAAACCATGTTGTGTCATGGAAAGGAAACTGTGATGAGATTGCTATGCTGTAGATACATCTCTTAAGTACTTTTTATAGGGGACAGAGAAGAGCTGGTGGTTGACTGTTGGATAAATCAGTGGATTTTCACTATTGAAGTCAAAGCATAATGTGCGATTTTCAGAGTTTAGGAACGTAATTTTTCCTACTACGTTGATTAACTGGTAGAGAGACAAAGTAAGCAATGCTTTCTACAGTAAGATTGGCATAATCAACTGAGAGACTGTTGATAGCTGGTAAGGTAGGTTTATTGTTAGAAAGTAGTTTCTATACTAAGGCAGCGTGGACTGGAGAAAAATAAAGGCAGAGGATGTGCTGGCAGTTGTAGTGATTTGCACAGTATAGTCAGGAGGTGGAATAGACATTGCACTGCTTGGGTAATGCTCTCTGAATGTGCTTGCTGTTTCCACTGTGGATAGATTAGGTAGAGTAAACTAAGATTTCTTGTCAGGGTTAAGCAGTTGTGTGATTTTGTTCCAAAATGCGTGGGATTATCTTTATGTTCATTTTGTTTATGAGGCAAGAGTATTTTCTTTAGATATTAAGAGAATATTTTTACTTTACTTAACTTGATAATGTAAAGTATTATATTAGTGGTACCTTTTACGTGTTGGAGCACTTTCTGATAGAAGTGGCTTAATTTCAGGTGTTAACCCGTGCATTGACTGACTTAGCCTTAACTTTCATGTATCTTAGTGATGCTAATTTATTGAGAAAAGAGTTAAAGTAATCAACATCCTTGTCTAGAATGAACAGAATAACCAGTACAACCATATGCAGTGCTATGAATGAATAGTAATGCAGGTTCTGAGTATTTGTTGATCAAGTATAATGTTGAATTCATTCAGCTTTGTGTGGGCTTAACTGGCAAATGCAGGAGATGGTGAATAGTAAAACTGTCAGACATGATACATATTTTTGCTGTGTTATTCAATCAAGGATGCTGTTTGTCTCGGACACTTTGTCAGTTCAAGGGGCGATACTGATGAGTTTTGCTAGTATAGAGGGATTTAACAGGGTTGTGAGTATATATCTCTTGTTAGTGATTATTCAGGTTGCTATTGATAATTCCCCTTTAATGTTAGAAGACAGTCATGAAACATTATCTTCAGCTATGTTTCGGATACATGTGGGAGTTGTATATACTTCCATTATGATGGATTTTAAACTAGTTAACTTTAGCTGGTGTTGTGTCTGATTCTGTCACTTTGGGAATTTGGATATAACATTCAGTGCAATTAATAGGATTTGTATCAGTAATTGCTACACCTCTTGCATCTTTATGACAGTTATCTGTTTGGATAATAGTATATCCCTGTGGCAAGGTTTTACTATCCATAATATGGGGCATAAGCTGTACGGTTGTCAGTGCAGCTACATTTCACGAGTATTGTGATGCTCATCTGGTAAGGAGGGAAAATTTCTTGCACAGGCTACATGCATTTAAATAAATTATATTCAGTCCTTAGGGGTTATTCCAGAGGGGTCATATAAAGTCAGATTTTTAAGTGATGGGCCTCTTTTAGTGTAGATTTAACCATATCTGTCTTAAAAGTAACTTGACACATTTGCAGCAATGCTTCCATTTTTCCACTGCAATATATATTTGTGTGCGTGTGTGTGTATTTATATGTACTGCAAGAAAAATTACAGACAAAATTTTTTACCCTTTGTTTTTTCTTTTTGTGTGTGACAGACAGATCATATGATTGTGTGCGTGTGTGTTTATATATATATATATATATATATATATATATATATATATATATATATATATATTTTTTTTTTCCATCTTAAGTTATTTATTATTTATTTATTTTACATTTGTTTACCGGGCTAGTCTAGCTGGATACATGTCCATTTTCAGTAGAGGCCCAGGGAGAAAAACTCCAAGAAGAAGGTACAGATAACATAATAGATCCTAAGACAGTAAAAATTACTATAGGCTTTACATATATTTGAAATAGAGATAAAAATAAAACAATTGGCTATACATGTAGTTGAAATAGAGAATAAAAATACAACAATTGGCTTTACACACTATATAAAACAGGCACAGAACTTAAGTAAATAATCTCACATGCTTCAATTGCAATTGTCGTCCTAGAGGGAAGTGGTGGAATTCTGGGGTGGTACAGGCCTGGACTTTTTGTTAGTCAGGTTTGGTACAGGGGCACAGCCAGTGTGACTTGAGGAATTCTTTGAGGTGCTTTTTGAATTGGTTGAGTGAGGTAATAATTCTTAGGCTGGTTGGGAGGGAGTTCCAAAGCCTACCAATGGAGTTGGTGTAGAGAGCATCACCTCCAGAGTTATTAGATTTGACGGTTTGTACCGGACAGTTTTAGAAGATCTGAGGCAGGTTAGGTTGGAGTAGGGGTAAGTATTTTATTAAGTGAGGGGTGTTGTCTGGTTGGTTAATTATCTTAAATGCCTCAGTGAGTTGGTTGATTTTGAGAATATTGGGCAGTTCTAACCATTCAAGTGCCTTTAGATTTAGGCAGTGGTGGGTTGATAAGCGTCCCTGTTATGAATCTGGCTATATGGTTATAAGCTGTAGAAAGTTTATTTAGCTCAGTCTTGTTGAGGAATGAAAATATTGGGGAGGCATAAAGGAGGGTTGAAAGGAGATGGGTGCGAGTTATAGTTAGTTTGGTGTGTGGGGTTAGGAAGTTATTTATTCTGTACATGGAGCCTAGTTTCTTATTGACAGAGTTAATGGTTAAGCTGATGTGTATGTCAAATTTGAGCTTGTGGTCGATGGTCACACCAAGTAGTTTGGTGTGGGAGACAGGCTCTATGATGGTTCCATTGGTAGAGATCACGTGGAAAGTAGGGTTGTTGGCGTTTGGAGGTTCTTTACCTTGGCGATGGATGCAGAGGAAAAATAGCAGTAACTTGGTTTTAGTAGGATTTAGTAAGAGTTTTAAATCTGAGAACCATTTTTCAACTATAGTAAAGCACTGCTGGGTTGAAACTTGGAGTTTGGTGAGGGAGATGTCTGAGCAGATCAGGGTGGAGTCGCCTGCATATTGAATACAAGAGGTTCTAGGGATGACTGAGTGAAGATCATTTATAAAGACAGAGAAGAGAAGGGGACCAAGTATAGAGCCTTGGGGAACACCGATGTTATTTGGGAGTAGATCGGATAGCTTGTTTTGCCATTGAACGGCTTGTTTTCTACCAGTGAGGTAAGCATTGAACCAGCTGATAGCGAGGTTACTAAGACGTAGTGTTTTCAAGGTGTGGAGCAGGAGTTGGTGATTGACCATATGCCAGGCTTTTGACAAGTCAAGAAAGAGAGCGGAGGATATTAATTTGTTGTTACGGTTGCTGTTGAGTGAGTCCACGAAAGAGAGAACGGCAGTGGTTGTGCTATGATGGGCGCGAAAACCATGCTGGGTGTGGGACAATAGACTATTTAGGGTGAGGTAGTTTATGAGCTGTTTATGAACACACCGTTCCATAATTTTGGCTAGTGGAGACAGTATAGCAATGGGTCTGTAGTTAGATGTGTCTGTAGAGGTCCCGCTTTGTGAAGAGGGATGATATAGGAAATTTTCCAAATAGAGGGAATGGTAGCTTCAGCTATGGTTCTGTTAATCAAGATTGATATGGGGTATGCTATGGCATCTGATGCGATTTGTAAGTAGTCTGCTGGGAGTTGGTCCGCCAGGGTGGTTGGTTTGAGCTTTTTCAGAAGGGTACGATATAGGAGGTGGATATTGGCTGTAAGTTAAAGGAGGGGTGGTCTTGGTCATTAGTTAGGGTTGCTGGTGGGGGGGTAGAGGAAAGTTGACTGGCTAGTGATTGAATAGTCTCGGTAAAAAAAGAGTTAAAGGTGTTGGCTATTACTTCTGGATGTTTCCCAATGAGTTTCTCAGGGTGGGAGTGGTGGATTTGCCAGGATGGAGGAGATTATTGAATCCAGCCCAAAATTTCTTTGGGTTATGCTGATGTTTATCCTGGAGGTGACAGAAATAGTGTTTTTATCTGTAGTAATGGCAGTTTTAGTTGAGTTTCAAAGTTGTTGAAACTTAATGCGATCTAGGGGAGATTTGGTAGCTCTCCATTTGTTCCAGGCTTGGTCCCAAGTTTAATTTTAGTTTTGGTGTCTCCTGTTAACCAAGGTGCAATTGCACCTTGGTTCTGATAAGTCGCTTTGGGGGAGTCAAGTATCTTAAGGAAAGTGTCGTTAAAATAAGAGACGCTCTCTTCTAGCGATAAAGTTTTTAGGATGGACCAATTACAAGATTTGAGTTCTGCAAGAAATTGGTTAGGGACAAATTTCTTGTTGTTTCTAATTAGTCTGGTTGGGGGGAGGTTAATAGGTGGGCATTTGAGTTTTCTGATATAAGTAATAAGGTGGTCACTAAGGTCGTTGGGAAGGGTCCCGGTGGTATAGTTGTTTTTACCCTTGTTGGTAAGAATCCAGTTAATAGTACTCTCTTTTTGTTGAGTGTTTCCTATTCTAGTGGGAGATAGAATATTTTGGGAGAACCCATGTAGGTTGATAGGGTGGGGATTTATGTGTTTGGAGTAGAGGGACCAGTCAATGTTGAAGTCTCCTAGTATTATGGTTTCTTGAGGGAAATTAGTGGCTAACCAGCTGAGGGTTTGCTCTAGGTTTTCTAAGTTCTTTCCTGGTGGTATATAGATTACTACAAGGTTAATGCTTTTTTGACTGTTTAAGCATAGTTTTAGGGCAATCAGTTCTAGGTTGGAGACCTTAGGGGGTTGGAGTGGATTCCTTATGACGTTCAGTGAATTTTTAAATATAACAGCTGTTCCCCCACCCTTTTTAGTTAACCGGTCAGCCCTAAGAATATTATACCCGGGTGGGATAATTTCTTCATCCTTGGTGCTTGGTTTAAGCCATGTTTCCGATAGGCACATAATGTCAGGGGAGTGTGTAGCTAGCAACGCATGTAAGTTGTGAACTTTGTTATTAATGCTTCTTATACTGAGGTGAAATATAAGGAGAGAGCCAGCAGAACTTCCGGCGTAGTTAGAGGGTATAGAGCTTCGGGTGGTGCTAGGGCCTGGGTTGGGGTGGATATCGCCATCTTTAGTGATACAAACTTTCAGGTGGTCTATTAGTCTTTGGAGCTTAAATAGTAATTTTAGATTGGTTTTAGTTGTGGTTTTCTTGGGGTGGTAGAGGGTGGGATGGACTATCTTTGAGCCTAGGGTATTGGTAGAGTAAAGTGAGGGAGAGATAAGATTGGAGGGATAGTTTGAATGAGAGGAGGTTTGTCTTTTGGGGAGGGGAATACCTGAGAGTGTGTGAGTTTCGTATTTAGTTAAAAGATAAGGAATAAGAAGGAGTGGTACTATAAAGGGGATGCTAGAGTATGTATTTTTGGCCATGATATAGTGATAGGACAAGAAGAAATATGTTTAATAGTATAGAGAGTCAGAAATGTGGGAGGGGAAGTGACAAAGTGGGAGACAGTTGTGGTTGGTGGAATGGAATATGGGATGGGCTAGATGACCTAATAAAAGTAGAGGTAGTGGGGGCGGGTGGGATAAGGGGGCAGGGTGGGGAGCGGAGCGAGCCCGAGCGAAGCGAGGGCGAAGCGGAGCGGGGATTACACCACAAGAACTCAGCAGGGTCCTAAAGGTATCTGGTTTTAGGTGCAGTAGTCAATTTTTAAAAGTAAATGCTTGCCTTTTTCCCTGGATTTACTGTTTGGGAATAAATTTACAGAGGCTGATTTTATGTGAGGTACTGTCTGATTCCCGCCAACGGAGCACGTCCTGACTAGGAAGTGTGGCTCAAGAATTGTTATTTACCCTAAAACTCTTTGGGTGTTTTACATCTATTATCAGTTAATTTATAGTAGTTGGTAGGTGCATTCGCACTTGGAGGGAGTCCGTAAGATCAGCGTAGGTAGTCCAGGTGCCACGCGGTGAGCAGTTAGCTTGGGGGGCTATCTAGGATCTAAATAGGGGAGAAAGACAGTGGTTTAATTTAGTAGTAAGTGACTTTACAAGGCTAATAAGACTCATGCATTTCCCAAAGTTGTTGCCTTTTAAAATAATATTCAGCAAGTGAGTATGACAAAAGCCAAGCACCCTTAAACAACAGATAACAACACAGAAATACGTTTTATAAGTACCAGAGTGTCCTATAAGTAGTCAAAGGCATCAACCAGTATTGTTCAGCAAACATTAGTAGCGAGTAACAACGACGCCAACAAAGTATTCAAGTCTGCCACATTTCCATAGGAGTCTAATAGTTACATTAATTAAACTCTATATGTTTTACAAAGGAGAAGCAGTGAATGTTGTAGTTCTATATTACAAACACTTTGACTCTAGTTCTTCGACACTATGCAGCGTGAACAGTAAATGCAGACCCTGAGGTATTTCTATGAATGCCTAGTAGCCAGTCGCACTGAACAAAGCTCAAAAACAAAACAATTTATGAAATGGCAGTAGCTCAGTTATTTCTTTGTAATAGATTAGTAAAAAACAGAGCAGTAACAGAACACATGGCTGTAGGAAAATGAGGAGTAGGTAAAACAGAGGTATCTGTTTAGCTTATGGTTCATAGATTAGTACTAGGCTAACTGCCCTTGTGAACCATTTTCAGCCTAGCTAATTATCCCTTGTGAGACTCTAATCCTGCACCTTGTGTTTGCAAGGCAAACACCTTAACCATTAGGCCACCATCACTAATGTATTGTAAAAACCTGAAGAAAAATAAATATATGACTAATCTTGGATATATCAGCTGGGCTAAGATACCTAATTAGCTCCTCTGCAAGGAAGTTAACCCAGCAACATACAGCAGAAGGGTGAAGTAAGTAACCATTTTTGAGTAAGAATGGCCAGAGTTTGAAAGTGGTGCTAGTACTGGTTTGTTAAATAAGTAGAGATGAAGTCATTGGGGACATGTACACCAACCCAGCTTAGGAATAGTGAGGTGGGTGGGAGTATTGCCGACATGCTCATGCTGAAGTGCAGCTCTCTTTAAGGACAGTTAAGCTGGTTACTCTGCATAAAGCTTAATGTGCAAATGAGGAGTTACTCAATGGAGAGAGTTCCTGTGTTTGCAGCGAGTGTAGGTTTACAAGGAACAATTGTAGTCAGTGTTTTGTGTTAATGAAAGCCTTACAAGATCCACAGTTGACTTCTAGCCTTCTGACCTTCTAACTATGAATAATGAGTGACTTAATGCCTTTTGTCTTATTTCATGGTCCTGCCTGTGGTTGTAATGCACCTTAAGACATACAGGGAATTTGAACTAGGTTAACAGAGTTTTTTTGTAAAATGTAGAACAGAAGCTGCTGTTAAAAAGGGATAATTAGTAGGAGTCAGGACATATAACATTTTGCAAAATAACTGCAGGAATCAATTAGCGGAAGTTACAAAGGATTGGGAAGAGAGTGGATAAGTATTTCACAAAGAAAAAATGGGGGGAGGGTATGTGTATGGCTCGCAAATATGCAACAAAGTCTAGAAAATTTAGGATCTTTGCTTGGAAGTGTTTGCATAAGTATTTTTACACCCCAGGCAGACTCCAAAGAATTTTTCCATGGGTAGATTGCAAATGTTGGAAGTGATGTGGGGAAGAAAGAGGTAATTGGGAACATATTTCTTTTGAGTGTAATGAGTTGGCAGACTTTAACAATAACCTGCAGACTACTCAATTAGAAGTACTGGTTAAGCAAAATAGTGTAACTAAGAACATTTTTTTTGAGCTGTTCTAGAGAATCAGAGTTGTCTAAACATTGTAAGGCCTTGCTCAGTTTAATTCTGGTGGCTGCCAAAAAAGAAATTACTAGATAAAGGAACTCAAAGTCTAAACCAACTGTACTAGAACCAGTGAATATAGTAACAGAGGCAAAATAACCAGAAGTGGGATCTTTAGAAAAGGTATGAGCAAATTACATAGACAAAATGGGAAGTGTGGAACAATGCATGCACAATAATGTTTTGGAGGAGGAATGAGGTTTAAGAGAAAGCAGGAATTGAATGAGCTTTGTAATGTTTGACTGAAAGTGACTGGATAGATTATAAGTGATGTATAATGTTTGCAACTGAGATTATGTCAGTGTGGTTTGTTTTCATTTATTAAATTTATGACTTGCCTATGTCCTAAGTGAGAATTTAATATTCTTATTGTTTAAAAAAAATTGGCTAGTATTATTGTAACTGTTCTGATTTCTGATCATGCAGTGGCTGACTGGGTGATTGCACAGCGAGTCCATGGTGGAAAATTGCTGAGCATTTCGGAAATTGGGCATGTTTGCTTAGTAAATTAATTACTTAAGGAATTGCAATAAAGTTTATGGGAAATTTTGAAAGTGTATATACCAACAGAAATGGGTCTACTACAAGTGCCTGAGTATCAAGTGCTCAAAGACCACTGTCTCACAGTCATGGACTCAAACATCTTGTAGATTATAGGTTCATAGGTTCATAAGTAGGTACTAGGCTATCTGCCTGAGGGCATTTTTAAGCCTAGCCAGTGTGTGTCAGCTTTCGCCGCCCCATTGATTAATTAACTGAGCCTCTGTCAAGAAGAGCCAATGAAGTGATTCCAGGGGTGTATTTTCTGTTACCCATCCACTCGTCAAGGTTTCTCTTGAAGAGTGTTAGTGAGGGGCTCTGCCTAATGTAGTTAGGAATTTTGTTCCAAAACATGGGGAGTCTCTGTGACAGGAATCTATCCCACCAGCATGTTCTATTTATTGTTGTGGCAAGGTTTAGCTCACTAGAGCGAGTGGTTTGCAGTGACTTGGATTTCTTTAGGTGGAGCATATCCATCAATTCTGAGTTGGACATGGCTTTGTAAGTCAGGCAGAGATCACCTCTGAGTAAGCGATATGTGACTGAGTACAACTGGAGTTTTTCCAGTCGGGCTGCATAGGACATATGTTTGAGGCCAGTAATCCTCTTGGTGAGGTACTTTTGTGGTCTTTCCAGCTGTTGGAAATGTCTTCTGAGGTACATCCCAAATGGGGCATTGTACTCTATGATGGGTCTGATGAGTGACGAGTAGAGGGGCACTGTAACCTCTTTATTTCTAGTTGCGAACCCTTTAGTAATTAGATGGGCTACATAGAAGGATTTCCTAACTACTTTGGCAATATAATTGTCAAAGGAGAGATTACTATCTACCTGGGTCCCCAGATCTCTTATTACCTCTTCTGTATTAAGGGGGCTTCCACCTATGTGGTAATTCATGGGTGTTTTGTTTTTCCCATACGGGATAACTATGCATTTTTTGGCATTTAGCTTGAGACCATGACTTTGACACCAGGTGTCCGTCTCAGTAATGTCCATGTCAGCCGGAGAATCAATTATGGCTCCCAGTTTGCAGTCATCAGCGAACTTGGTTAGCCATAGTCCACCTGTGTTTGCCTGTACTTCTGAGAAGTATATGCTGAACAGTATGGCTCCCAGGACCGAGCCTTGTGGGACACCACTTGTGACTGGTTTAGAGTCGGACCTGGAGCCTGCTATTCTTACCGTGTGAGTTCTGTCTGTAAGCCAGTTGGCAACCCATCTCGTGACGTAGGGGTTTATCTTCAGGCTGGTGAGTTTTTCTATAATTCCAGAGTGGGGAATGGTGTCAAAAGCCTTGGCGAGGTCAAGGTAGGCTGTGTGAGCTACCTTCCCCTCATCTATGGCCTTGGTGACTGTCTCGAAGAAGTCAACCAGGTTTAGTAGGCATGATCTGCCCTTAACAAAGCTGAACTGGGTCGGGTCAAGTGTTTGGAGGTTCCCAATGTCTTTGTTAATAAGTTCCATGATGATGCGCTCCATAGCCTTGCAGACCAGGCTAGTCAGACGTATAGTTACCAGGGTCAGTTGTGGCCCCTCCTTTGTGGAGCGGAATAACCATTGCTGTGCGCCATTCTATGGGCACATAGCCTGTGGAGAGGCTGAGGTTTAACAGTATGTTTAGGTGGGGGGTTAGTTTGTTCTGTAGTTCATGCAAGACGCAGCCTGGGACACCATCTGGCCCCATTGACGCTGTGCTTTTAGCTTTTGAAAGGACTGTTTTCACCTGTGCGTCTGTGATTTCTGGGACACTACACTTTTCCGGTATTGCATCCATGGTGGTGCAGCGGTAGCGTTGTTGCCTCAGAGCAAGAGGTTCTCCCGTTCGATTCTTGGCTGGAGTGCAGGGAGTGCCTTCTGTGTGGAGTCTGCATATCCTCCCCACGGTTGGATGGGAGTTCGAAAGACATGTGTAAATGGGCATGCCTTTGTTGAAGGTTGGACGTCGAGCTGGCACCTCGGCATTCGTGAAAATTTACTGCCAATCATTAGCAGACCGGAGTTCCGCTGTGGCAACCCCTAACCAGAAAAAAGCCGAAAGACAAACAACAACAACAACACTTTTCCACTATTGTTGTGGGCCCTTTTGGGGGTGAGGGGGGGGTGGGGTGAAGTTTGCAATGAATCTATCTGCCAGGATTTTGGCAATATCAGTGGTTCAGTATATTTTGTGCTGTTTTGCACTAGCTCAGAGCATATCTGCAAGTTGCCACTTAGATTCTTGACATAGCTAACGAAGGCTTTGTGGTTATCTTTCGAATCCTTGGCTATTTTTCTTTCGAAGTTAGCCTTGGAGAATTTTATGAGGGACCTTAGTTTCTTACTGATACTGATCAGGGATGTCTTTCCTTCTTGAGATTTGCTTTTTTCTGAACTAGTTTCCTCCTTCTACCAGACTGGTTTCTTTCTCTTAGGGGAGTGAGTCTTGGTTTTGCTAGGGATGGCACGATCCATGCATCCTTGTAGGTTCTCATAAAGTGCATTTGTAAAGGTTCCTGCTTCTTGGACACTGTTATCCTTTAGCGTGGGGGCTGTAAAACTTACCACCTCTGTCTTAAGTAAGGTGAAGTTTGCTATAGAAAAGTTTTTTACTGAGGTTTCCTTGACTGGATATGGTGGTGTGGTGTGGACATCCAGAGTGATTAGTTTATGGTCTGATCTAACCAGTGACGGGTTGACCTCCGGTGTGGAACACCTGCCACCCATGTTGGTGATGACCAGGTCCAATATGTTTTCACCTCTGGTAGGGGAGTTTACCAGCTTATCCAGGGCATTTGAGTTGATAAATTCCAGGAAGCGCTGTACCTGGGAGTTTGCACTTGAGTAGTTTTCCCAGTTAATGGTAGGGTAATTGAAATCGCCCAATATCAGGGTGTTCGGTAGGACCTTCATGCTTTCCAGTGTCTCCACAAAGGCGGAGTGGTGGTCCAGGGTCATGGAGGGTGATCTGTAGCAGGCCACAATTTGCATTGCAGATTTGCCTGATGTTAGTTGCACATGGTTGATCTCGGAGGTATCATGCTGCGCCACTAACCTGGAGGTGTAGGTATCCCTGATGAATATGGATACACCCCCTCCTTTTGTGTTTCGGTCCATGTTCTGTGGCCGAAATGTGTGGTATGAGTTGTAGCCCGGTAGTGTTGGGGTGCTCTGTGGAGCCTTGAACCAGGTTTCAGTTACTGCACAGATGTCGACGTTCTCCATACTGAGGAGTGCTTCGAGAACGTGCATTTTGAGATTTAAACTCCTTACGTTGAGTAGCATAACCCTCATTTTTTTTATTTCTGCTGTTTACGGAGGTGGGTTTGACTTTTGAGCCTTGCCTAAAAAAGGCACTATGGGGGCAGCAAGAGCCTTGGCCAGTATTCGAAAGCCTAGGGGTGACAGGTGCAAGCCATCTATTGTGAAGCAATGAGGCTTGTCAAGCATGTCATCCCAGGCTGACAGACACTGGATCCCCTTTGAATGACACCAGAAGCTTAGCCAATTGTTGAAATTGATTATTTTTTCTTTATACTGCGGTATCATCCTTGGTGAGGGCAGGATGCTACTCAGGGTCAGGGTCATACCCGCCTGGGCTACATGATCAGTGAGCTCTTCCATGTCTCTTTTCATGTAGTCCAGGGAGGTACATCTTGGGTCATTCACACCAACATGAACAATGACAGAGTCATATTTGTACTTGTTCTGGAGTGACCTGAGTGCTTGTGTTATGTGGCGGATTCTGGCTCCCGACAGGCAGCTAACAGTAACTTTCTCCTTGTCCAGCCTAGTGAGTCGGACATCAGTGAGCCTTACTATAGACTCACCTATTACTAGTGTGTTAGGTATGTTATTTCGCCTTAAGGGCTGTGATTGTGCAGCACACTGATTTTGTGTTTTATGTGCTGTCTGGTTTGTGACAGGAGGTGCAGGTTTTTTGGGTGTCTGCTTTGGAGGTCTGTGATGCTTTTGCAGGTTTTTATTTAGAGCCTTCGAGTATGATTTTGTGTATTTATGGGTATTTTTTTGCCAGTGCTGGTTTAGTATGTCTGTGAGGCTGGAGGTGTGGTGCAAGTGTTAACCTTCTCCTCATGACTGCCTGTTCCAGTCTTGGGTTGAGAGAGCTTAGCCTCCAATTTAGCTATATAATTCCATCTCTCGCATATGTTAATGTTTTGTGATAGGAGGAGATGGTTGTCTGTGTACATGAGGCAGTTGTAACATTGCCTCAGGATACCCAGGTTCACCAGCTGGACTGGAGAGTATACTTGAAATTGCCATTTGGTCATGCCTGAATAGTAGGGTGAGCTGCTTAGTCGCTTGGTTGGTGAGGGGTGAATAATAAGACTTGCCCTGCTGGGCAATCAAGTGTCGGAGTGTATTAGTGCTTGCTATTAGGTCTGAGCAAGTGCTGGACTTTCAAGGGAAAAACTGAAGAGGAGACTTGGTGGAGCCGGGATAAATTTAGCCCTAGCTAACCGGCGCTACCCGAACGTGCAAAACTGTGCAAATGCGGTTTTAGAGATAGAAATTAGCCCAAAATAGCCTATAAACTACTAACATCTGGGCTGGAACCACTCCTCCAGGGACAGATGGCTGCTCAAAGCTCCCTCTCTCACAGGTGAACAGAGAAAACTCCCTCTATCCAAGTAAGGTATGGGCAACTCAGAAAATTGTAACACAGCCCTGAATTCAGCACTAGCCTGAAAACTGGCTATACTAGCTTAGAAAGGTGGGAAACAAGGAATTTTTTTTTTGAAAAGATAAGGCAAAAACCAGTAAAAAAAATACACTTAAAACAGCTTTAAATGACTACAAACAGTAAAAAATACACTTAAAACAGCTTTAGATGACTACAAGCAGTCAGAAAAGGCTTTTAAACAAATTACCCAATTAACCAGTAAAAAAATCTCAAAACTGAGCCCTGATCCTGTAGTCTTCAATCAGACAAGTTCTAACTGCACACTCTTGCCACTGGGGTGCAGGGGAACCTTCAAAAAAAGAAGACCTGGATTAGCGCTCAAGTTGTACAAACAAAGCTAGATTCAGCAGGCCTGGATCTAGTCTATGCTACAGCAAACAATGCACACCAATTTCAGTAAGAAGCAGTTCAAATATGCAGGCACTATAAGCCTTTAACCAGATATTTTGCAGCTCAGAAAGGCATAGTCCAGCCTCTCCTCCCACAAGAGTGCAGACCACGAACCTTCTTAATGTAAAGTAACTGGCCTGAAGCCCAAGTGCTTAAACCAGAACTAATACACTTTTAGAATAACAGGCACTGAGCCTTCAATCAGCAGTTACCAACTTAGAAGGATGTAAGCTACCTGTCCTGCCACAACAGTGCAGACCACAAACCTTCTTAATGTAAAACAACTGGTCTGAAGCCCAAGTGCTTAAACCAAAAGGCTTAGAATGATACACTTTAATCAGGTTACTACCAAGCAGTAATAAATACAATTGAATATTTTTAAGAAGGCTAGGATTAGTGCTCAAGTTATACAAACAAAGCTGGATTCAGCAGGTCTGGATCTAGTCTATGCTACAGCAAACAAGGCACACCAATTTCAGTATGAAACAGTTCAAATATGCAGGTGCTATAAGCCTTTAACCAGAAATTCCCAGCTCAGAAGGACAGAGTCCAGCCACTCCTCCCACAAGAGTGCAGACCACGAACCTTCTTAATGTAAAATAATTGGCCTGAAGCCCAAGTGCGTTGGGTTACATCTCTTGCTTGACCTCAACTACTTTTCCAAGCAAAGTGTGACAGCTCCATTCTCTCTGCAAGGCTACTACACCTTCTCTAGATGCATATTTAAGTTCAAACAAGGTAAGTGAGGAAGCCATGGGAAGGGAGTGGGATGGAGTGGGTGTGCAGCTTACGGTTTCAGGCAGCGATTGAAAGGGGGATTTAGATTTAGGGAGTGAGTGGAGGGACTTTTAGGATTAGGGCTAGGGAGTGATCAGAAACTTTGGGTTTAAGAAGTTGGAAGGGAGTTTTAAGTTCATGGAGTAGTTTGAGAAGAGTTTTAAATTTAGGGAGATGGAGAGGGGTTTTTAGTTTAGGGAGCAACTGGGGACTTTGGGCATAAAAAAGGAGTTTTAGGTTTAGGGAGCAATCAGAGACTTTAAGTTTAGGGAAGAGATGTGTAGTTCTACACTTAATGGAGAGCTTGGGGAATTTATGGTCATGGAGCTGGAGGGGAGTTTTGTGGTTAAGGTTAGAGAGTGAGGATTAATGTTAGGGTTAGGGACCAGGTGGGAGTTTTACAGTTAAAGCACTGGTAGAGGTATGCAGTTTTATAGGGTCAGGTGGCAAGAGGGCTAGGCAGTTTAGTATGACTGAGCTAGTGGAAGTTAGGACATTTGCCATTTAGAGCAAATGGCAGCAAGCAAGCATGTTGCAAGCTGTTAGAATGTGAGAACTTGTAGTAGACCCAACGAAAACACCAAATCATCTGTTAGCCAAGTAAACCTAAGAGGTAGATAGATGCCAGTTTAAAACTTGTTCTATATAAACAAACTTTATCATAACTTTTATCTGGGACCAAATGCCCTTTGGGTCTTGCATTACTTGCAAACTGTACAGTCTCCTAGGTAATACCTGTGTATGCTTTGTTATATATATATATTTGCAGATAAAAGAAAGGCATGACTTGCCTTGCTGTTTTGCCCCATTTCTTGATTTATCTTGATTTATTTGCCTCAGAAAGTCTAAGAACAGATTTCAGTATGTAGTGATTTGGAGTGTTTTTATATCTTGAGTACTGATTTTAACAATGCGGGTCTTGAGCTAATAATCTCATGACTCGTACATGAATAACTTTTCTCTCTCAATAGTGTTGTATAATTTTATTTTTCTGTTGTACAGTAGTTAAACATTACATTTTACAGTTTGTGATTGCCTAATGCTTTGTTTGATGGTTTGCTTTTTACACACAGCAAGATTTTAGCTATATTTGACTCTTTAAGACTGCATGTGGTTTAAGAAAGAGAAAATGCAGCAGGTACTGTTTATACCTGCTGTAAGGGATTGCATTAGCTTTGCTCTGTTAGCTACACGAATTGCACTGTCAATTGTTAAGTACATCATTAGCTAAGAGTGTTGTCTGCGCTGTGTTATTATGGTATTTATTTTTGGGTTATTGTTTATGATATTGCTGTAATGGTTAAAACTGCAACATTTTGATCTGATCTTGCACTTTATCTAACTTTTAGTATTTTTTCCCCAAGTATTTAATAAGGACTGTTTGAGCTCTATCCCAATAACATGATTCATTTGTGTAATATGTATAATATATTTTTTGTAGTTTAACCTCAGCCCTTAAGGAAAAAAAATATTTCCAAACTGTTACAAACTGCGGTGTCAGTAGACCCACTAGAATTCCTATATGCGTGTTTTAGCATTAAGTTCCATGGTTCCACTTTTTGCCATTTCCCCTCTCCAAGTATATGTTTCCAAGTAAAGCTCAAAAGGACAACTATTTTTTTAAGTTTAACATTTTTATTTAATTTCCTTCATAAAGCAAAGACTACTTGAGAATGGTGCTTCCTTGTTATTACTTAAGCAGTAACAGACACCTTTCTTTGAACAGCTTTGCTGTCTGTTGAGCACCAGCAGCTTTAGTAATGAATCCAGTCTTCAGTAGAAACAGCAGAGTTGAGAAATGTAGATCCAGCTGAACTTACTTATTTGAGGGAGGGTTAAGAGCCAGATTTACTTAACAAATAATACTTACTGTTCAGAACTAATTCCTGTAACCCCTCAGCTAAGGTAAGCCTTTAACAGCAAAGATGCTATACCCCACCTTTCTCATGCTAACAGTTCCATGTATGAAGTAAATTGCTTAGAACAGGTACATCTTTCATCAGTACAATACATTTTGAGAACTTCAAACTTTACACATTTTCACACTAAAACGTACATGAGCACTCCTTTTCATTTTGTAAGTACCAAGGTTTGCGGAGACTGGCAGTCTACTTCAGGATGGGAGATGTTAGGAAGTGTTCCTAATGGAAGTTTTATTTTGTTCAGAAAATTTCTTTCTTCACTCAAGTAAGTGGTTCTGGTGATAAACTGGGGCTAAAAATTTATCAAATTGTGAGTGAGGAAAACAGTTGACATTTATAATTTATGATATTTTGAAACACTTTTCTGAATAGGTTGGTAAATAGTATACTTCATTATAACTAACTCCAGTAGTTCACAAGCTGACCTTTCATTTAAAAAGACATAACAGATGATTTTGTCTTAAAACAATAAATATCAGTATTCATGATAATTTTCTCAGCAAAAATGCCTTTTAAGTAAAATTCTGCAAGAGCTTGACCAAAAATTCCAAGACATAGATAAAGTTCATTAAATTGTAGAGATGGAAGATCACAGGAGCAAGAAATACATTATCCTTCTAAATCAAAATATTGTTATTATGCAGTGTAAATGCCTTATTGTTTTTATAACCTCATAGGTTCATAGGAGTTTACTGGCTAATAGTTCTAGGGCTTTACAAGCCTAGCCGTGTAAAAAAAACAGTATACCCTAATTGACATTAATCTAATTAGATGCTGACTGTCAGCAGAGCAATTCTGTGATCAGCACCAACTACCCTTGTCCATGAGGGACATAGGTGCCACCCCTGGGGTGAATTCACAGTCACCCATCCAGTTTTAAAGCTTGAGCTTAAATAGGGTCATTGAGGAGCACTGCTTCATGTGAAGTGGGAGCTTATTCCAGTGGAGCGGCAGTCTCATATATCTGTCTCTCCAACATGTTTTATTAATGTCACAGGCTTGGTTGAGATCATTGGAGCTAGTGACTCTTGTCCCATTTGATTTATGGATATGTAGCATTTCCATTAGGGCAGAGTCAGGCACTGTTTTGTAGGCCAGGCACAAGTTGCCTCTCAGCAGCCTGTATGATGCAAAGTACAGTTTCAGGGCTTTCAGTCTTTTCATGTAAATCACATTTTGGAGGCCCTGGATTCTCTTGGTTAGAAATCTTTGTGGTCTCTCCAGTTGCTGCAGGTGTCTGGTAGGATACATACAGAAGGGAGCATTGTACTCAATTACTGGTCTGATAAGGGTTGAGTACAGTGGAGTTAAAACCTCCTTAGTCTTGGATGTGATGCCGTTATTTATGAGATCCGCAGTGTAGAAGGCTTTCCTTACCACTATGGACACATGATGATCAAAGTGTAGAGTGCTATCAACTTGTGTTCCCAAGTCTCGCACTACTAAGTTTGAGCTTAGAGGGGTGCTATCTATATCATAACTAGCAGGGGCTACTTCTTTGCCAAAGGAGATGATGAGGCATTTTTTTGCATTTAGTTTAGTTTAGTCATTGACTTTGGCACCACTCATTTGTCTGCATCAGCCCCTTCTGTAATATGTTAACATCTTTGGGGGACTCTGAGTCATCCACAAACTTGATAAGCCACAGGCCATCTACTTTCATCTCAGAGAAATAAATTCCAAACAGTGGAGTGTCCAGTACAGATCCTTGTGGTACCCCAATGTTAACTGGTCTACTGGTGGAGGTGGACTTCCCAACTTTGACAGTGTGTGTTCTTTCGGTGAGCCAGTTAGCTACCCATCTAATGACATATGAGTTAATCCCCAGCTGGGAGAGTTTCTCAGTTATCCCTGAGTGTGAGATTGTGTCAAAAGCCTTGGCTGAATCAAGACAGATGGTATGCACTGCTTTGCTCTCATCCAGGGCTGCGGTGACATTCTCAAAGAAGTCCACCAGGTTTAATAAGCAAGATCTACTCTTGAAAAAAACATACTGGATCGGGTCAAGAGTTTGAAGGTTGCCTGTGTCCTTGTTGATAAGGTCCATGATTATTCTTCCATGGCCTTGCAGATAAGGCTGGTTAGACTTATGGTTCGATAGTTTCCTGGGTCAGTTGATGGACACCTTTTGTGCACTGGGATTACTGTTGATGTTCTCCACTGTGCTGGAACAAAGTAAGTTCTCAGGATGTGGTTAAAGAGAGTGCCAAGTTGTTCCAGTAGGTCTTGTTTTAGATTATTTAGTAAGCAACCTGGGATGTTATCTGGTCCCATAGAGGCCGTGTTTTTGGCCTTGGAGAGCTCTTGTATGACGTGTTTTTTGGAGATACTCAGTAGAGGACTGGTGTCAGGAATGATTTGGGTATGGCTGGTGTGGACAGGGGGGTGAAGTTATTGCCAAATATGTCAGCTAGGAGGTTGGCAGTTTCCTCAGGTTCAGTGTGAGTGATACCATCCACTATAAGTTTGGCACTCAGTTGGGCATTCACTTTTAGGTTTTGGATGTAGCTAAAGAATGTCTTATGGTTGCCTTTAGCTAGGGATGCTAATTTAATCTCATAACTAGCCTTAGAGAACTTTACAAGATATCTGATTTGCTTGTTCAAGCTTTGGAGGGTGTTCTTCATCTGTTGAGCAAGTTCCCTCTTGTTGTTAGATATCGGTTTCTTTCTTTTGTTGTATAACTTATTTATACTTACAGTCAACCACAGTGACTTATTTTTTTGGGAGGACCTGATTTTAGTCCCGTCAGCTACAGCGGAGTCAAAACATTTGTTTAAGTGGCTATGAAGGGTGCTTGTGTACTCTTCTGCATAGGAGTCATTGTTGGCTGTGTTACAGGGACTTTGAAACTTTTTATACTATTGCTTATTAGGCTATAGTTTACTTTGGAGAAATTTTTCAGATTTTTGCTCCTGCGGGGGGTATCAGGTCTGAACTTTACTTCAAATGAGACTGATTTATATTCTGACCTTACCTTGGAGGACAACACACAGGGCGTAGTGCAGTGACCCTACCCTTGTTGGTGAGAACTAACCCTAGGACATTTGACCCCCTTGTGGGTGTGTAGACCAACCATTTCAGGGCATTTGAATTAATAAAATCCAGGAACATTAGAGCAATCGTGTCTGTGCTCATTTAAGTTGCCCAATTGATGGAAGGATAGTTGAAATTTCCCATGACCAAGGTGTTTGGCTGTATACTGAGAGACTCTAGCGAGTCCAGGTAGGCAACTGTGGTTCTCCTGGTTCATGGTGGGGGACATGTAGCCAGCGATGATGTGGTAGGGTATTTTGCATGTAGTTATTTGGACCTGGAGTAGTTCAAGAGAGTTGTACTGTTTTACCCGACTTGAGGTGTATTTAGATTTAATGACTATGGATACACCTCCACCCATGGTTCTTTCATGCTTATTTTGAGATCTGAACATGTGAAAGGCACTGTAACCTTGTACAGCCGGGGTGCTGTTTGTGACATTGAACCAAGTCTCAGTGACTGCACTAATATCAGCATCTTCCAAGGTGAGGAGTGCTTCCAGGGAAAGCAGTTTACTGTTTAGGTGCGTAGCATAAAGCAGCATGACCATGAGTTTGTCTGTCGTGGATTTCTTTGCGTCGGATGTTTTGCTGTTTTGAAATTGCCTTAAAAAGGCAGTATGGAGGAGACAAGCTTCTTTGACAGTATCCAGAAGCCTTCAGGAGACAGGTGAAGGCTGTTAGAATATATACGTTTAAACACTTATAATAGTGCATGTACATTTTTGTTTGTTAGAATATATATATATATATATATATATATATATATATATATATATATATATGTGTGTGTGTGTGCGTGTGTGTGTATTAAGGGGTTAAAACTTTTTTTGCTGAAAATAAGTAGAAAATGCAGAAAACTAGAGTAGTTAATTACTGTATATGTTTGGCATTTATATTGTAATAACTGTTTTATGACCCGTACAGCTGTAAGGAAAACTGCAGATAAAGATGACTGTCTAATTTCTGAAGTGATTAGTAGCACAGGTGTAAGGAGGACCGGAGACAGGGATGACTCCCTAAGATTTTGAAAGTTGTCACATAAATTACCTTGAAACAGAACAAAATTTAGCTTATCAGCAGACTGCATGACATCAAGCAAATACCAAAGTAACAGATGGATCCAAGTTTTGTGAGAAGAACTATATAAAAGGTCTGTAAGACTAAATAGTGTTAGTTTAGGTATTTTTGTAGGAACATCAGTTCTGAGGTAAATGGAGAATCATCATCTGTATCTGTATCGAGAAGCAAACCTTGTACTTTAAAAGCTGGAAGCTGTAATGTATAGTACGTGTCATCTGTTATACAGATAAATTATTTTGTTAGTAACTGAGCTTAAGTTGCTTAAAGTTGTTGCAGTAGTACAAACTGCCATGATAATTAATTTTTGTAATTGTATAATAGCACCAGGGATAGCAGAGACCCTGGCAAAAAAGGCATACAAAAGTAATATTACTAATGTAAAGTTGTACAAGCTAAATGATACTACAAATAGAACTCAAGGTCATTTTTTTTGTCCAGGGGGACAAAAATGTTACATTAAAAACCTTTCCTTTGACCAGAGTGTCACAGTCTATAGGACAGCTAGACGACAGGTATATATCCAACTTTAACAACGTAAAGCAAATGTATCCTTACAAAGCAATGCTGCTGTAAAATGCTGCATACTGTAAGGAGAAAGAACACGCTTTTAATTTTATGCAGACTGTGTAAACAGTACTGCAAAAGAGTATAAAATAAAACTACAGGAGGGAATTATACTGGTCTGTATCAACAATTCAGTAATTATTAAAAGACGACCTTGACTTTTTATTTTGAGAATTTTTAATAATAATCCCATAGCCAAGTCTGATCAAGTAATCAGGGTACCATCGACATGTACGGTACTGGGACAAAACTACCAAAAAACAGTAATGCACTTTAATATCTCATTCCCTCCTGACACTACTGCCTGGAGGAGACAAAGAGCATGGTACAATACTCTTTTAGGGGATGGGAACAGGCTTAGGTGCATTGAACTCAATTGATATAGAGATATTGGCAAACAGATTAAAACTGACAGGCCCGGATATTTCACAAATTGTACATTTACAGGCACAATGGTTACCTACTATATGGACATCACAAAAGAGATGTATGAATTTTCAGAAAGACTTTTTGCAACATTTTAATGACTCTTTGATTAGCAGGCTAGGGTTTGATGCTAATGTTACTAAATTCGTAGATTGAATTAAATGTACTTTGCAGTCTTTGTATGTACAAATGCAGAAGAATTCAGTGTAAATAATGCTAATATCCAATAATGAATATTTTTGGAGAACTATGTGTAAAAAGTGTGTCCCAAGTGCCAACTGGATTGAAATGCATGGGCAGCAAACAGTCTGCATAGACCACTGTTTTTTGGACCACCATTCTATCCATACCAGTATTGGTTACCCCAGTTAGAGGGAAATTATATTGATTTACAAAATAAAACTCACAAAATTAAACATTGTACTCATACAGCTAATGGACTGGTGTGTGGTCAGCACTCACCAGTATATGAACCATGTTTTTTTAATTTTAAAATGTTTACAGAAATAACACCACAATATGTCTGTATTGTAACAAATCAAAGCTTAACATTTACTAAACAATGTCATTTTGTAGGTTGTCTTAACAATATTACACACCTGATGTGGCATAATAACATATGTGTTTACTCCAAAAAGCAAGGCTGCAGTGCCTTTGCGATGGAATCCACAAACATTGTCAATGATTAATGTAGGATTTTCATTAGAATCATTACATAGAGTCATAAATAAAAATAAACAGTTAATTCAACAGGTGCAAAAAGTTAATAAAACAATTCTAAGTCATGAATTAAGTTCTGTAATAGTAAAAAACAAATTAATCAAGTTAGCTGAAAAAACTAAAGCAGACACAGCCTATAATTGGTGGGACATTTTTACAGGATGGTCTGCAAAAGAAAAAACAAAACTGCTAAACTGCATTATATATCCAATTCTGGTAGTAATGTTTGTTATCATTGTACTTAATTTTTAAAAGTGTTTTAACCTGTTGCATCCGAAAAAAGCTAAGGGTTTTGTTTCCTAATGTATTTTCTGTAACTCATGATGAAAATTATGATCTGACCAAGAATGCATATCAATGTAAATTGTTTTGTGTGTTTTTAAAACAAAAGAGGGAGCTGTTAGAATATATACATTTAAACACCTAAAGTAGTGCATGTACGTTTCTGTTTGTTAGAATATATATATATATATATATATATATATATATATATATATATATATATATATATATATATATATATATTCTAAGAGGATTAAAACTTTTGTAGCGGAAAATAAATAGAAAATGCGGAAAAATAGAGTAGTTAATTACTGTATATGTTTGGCATCCATATTGTAATAACTGCTTCATGACCTATCCAGCTGCAAGGAAAACTACAGATAAAGATGGCTCCCTAATTCCTGAAGTGATTAGTAGTACAGGTGTAAGGAGGAAAAGAGACAAGGACGACTCCCTAAGTCTTGAAGGTTGTCACATAAATTACCTTGAAACTGAATAAAATTCAGCTTATAAGCAGACTGCATGACATCAAGCAAATACCAAAGTAACAGATGGATCCAAGTTTCATAAGAAAAGCTGTATAAAAGAACTGTAAGACTGATGTTAGTTCAGGTATTTTTGTAGGAACATCAGTTCCAAGGTAAATGGAGAATCATCATCTTTATGTGTATCTAGAAGCAAACTTTGTACATTCAAAGCTGTAAGCTGTAACGTATAGTACGTGTCTTCTGTTATATAGATAAGTTATTTTATTAGTAGCTCTGCTTAAGTTGCTTATAGTTGTTACAGTAGTATAAAGTGCCATGATAATTAATTTTTCAAAGGCCATCTGTGGCAAAGCAGTATAGTCTGTCTACCATGTCTTCCCAGGCTGTCAGGTAGTGGATCCCCCTGAAGTGACACCGGAAGCTAAGCCAGTTATTGAAACCAATAATTTTTTTTGTCTGTATTGTGGCATCATTCTATGTGAAGGCAGAATACTCTGTAGGGCTAGTGACATACCTGCCTGAGTTACATAATCTAAGAGTTCAGTTATGTCTCTCTTCATATAGTCCAGATAAATACATCTCAGGTCATTTGCTCCAACACGCACTATGACAGAGTCATAATGGTAATTGATGAGTGACTTGAATGTGTGCATGATTTGACAGATCCTGGCACCTGACTGGCAGCTGACCATGACCTTCTCCTTGTCCAAACTGATGAGGGAGACATGTGTCTCACTGTTGAGTTGCCTACGAGTAGGGTATTAGGTTCTGAGGTGTTTTGTCTTAGGGGCTTAAATGTTGAGACACTGATATGTGTGTTGTTCTGTGTAGTGTTGGATTCAGTTCATGTACCAGTATATGTATGTTGTTTGCATTTGGGAGGTCTCTGGTCTTTTGGTAGGCTCTTAGTGAGTACCTCCTCATAGGGTTTATATGTCTTGACCCTATCTTGAGTGAGTGTAGAGGTGTGTGTGTGTGTGTGTGTGTGTGTGTGTATGTGTGTGTGTGTGTGTGTGTGTGTGTGTGTGTGTGTGTGTGTGTGTGTGTGTGTGTGTGTTTGTGTGTGTGTGATTGTGTGTGTGTGTGTGTCTGTGCTGACAACCTGTTTGACGTGTTGCTTCTTGTTACGTGAGAGGTCTGATTCTAGTTTCATGGTATAGTCACATCTCTCACATATTGTATTTGTTTGCTTTAGGAGCAAGTTCATAGGTTCATAGGTGTTTACTAAGCTAATGACCACAAGGGCCTTTTTAAGCCTAACCATGCATCCCAAATCTCTGAATTCTGATACTCTTGATAAGTATAAGCATGGGTCTGGGAGATGAACCATTTACAGGTTACCTGTCTGCATCAGAGACATAGATGCCAAACCAGGGATGAATTTCCAGTTTCCCATCCAGTTGTCCAAGTTGCACTTGAATTAGATTAGGGGGGAACTCTGCTTCACATGGATGGGGAGCCTGTTCCATAGATGGGGTAGTCTCTGGGATACATACCTATCTCTCTAGTAGGTCCTATTTGTATGACAGGCAAGCTTTAAGTCTTTAGAACGGGTAATTCTGGTACTGTTTTGTGGATATTCAGGAGGTTCATTTGACAATGCCCTGTATGCCAGGCATAGATCTCCCCTCAAAAGCCTGTAGGAGACAGAATACAGAGAGGCAGCCTTGAGGCGGTCTTCGTAAGCAATATTACTTATGCCCTGTATTCTTTTAATGAGGAACCTCTGTGGATGTTCCAGTTGTTTGATATGCTTGGTTAGGTACATACCAAAGGGGGCATTGTACTCAATGATAGGTCTGATGAATGCCGAATACAATGGAACAATGACTTCCTTGGACTTAGATGCCATACCTTTGTTTATAAGTTGCGCAACATAGAATGATTTCCATACCACTGTAGACATGTGATGATCAAAGGCTAGATTACTATCTATGTGTGTCCCTAAGTCCCTGACTACTGGGTCAACTGTAATGCATGTGTTGTCAATATGATAGTTACCAGGGATGGATGACTTCCCAAAGGATACTATTATGCATTTCTTGGCATTTAGTTTTAGTCCATGACTCTGACACCAGTTGTTTGTCTGTGTCAGCCCCTCCTGGAGAACATTTCTGTTGGTGTGAGATTCAGTGACAGCTCCTAATTTGTAATCATCTGCAAATTTAGTCAGCCAGAGACCACTGACAGCCTTGACTTCTAAGAAGTAAATGCCAAAAAGGAGCAGTCCAAGGATTGATCGCCGAGGGACTCCACTTGTGACTGGACTCTTTGCAGAGGTGGACTCCCCAGTTCTAACTTCCTGTGTTCTGTCTGTGAGCCATTTCGCTATCCACCGGGTGATATACAGGTTTGTATCTAACCTCTTCAGTTTATCAACAATGCCTGAGTGGGGTATTGTGTCACATGCCTTGGCCAGGTCAAGGTAGGCAGTGTGAATGATTTTTGCCCTCATCCATTGCTTTGGTGACTTTCTCAAAGAAGTGGTTGTCAGTATACATGAGGTAATTGAAACATTACCTCAGGATGCCCATGTTAATCAGGCTGGCTGGAGAAATGTTGTGGAACTGACTGTCCGTAGTAGCAGGTAATTCTTAAGTACTAATTTGTGAATGGGCAAATTATATCGCCTATTGCTCGGGGATTAACAAGGGAACATGTTCTATAGAAGATCAGGGTTGAAACGTTGGGCGATGCTGCTCAATGCTCAGTTGAGTTGCCTGTAGTGCAGAAATGTGCAGGTGTGTTGCCCGCAGAGCAGCAGAGAATCTGGGAAGGTTTCACTGACTGGTGTCTAGGGAAAAAAATAGTTTCTAGGCACTTGTATCTTTACAAGGCACTGCTAACCCCTGTTTGCGCAGTGCAAGGCTTATGTACAGGCAAAATTAAATAGTTTTAAACTAGTCTTTCAATAGGAAGTTACACAATGATCTTTCCTCCAGCAGTCCCCAGCTCAAACAAGGCTATATCCACACTCTTCTTATCCAAGGATGCAGGGGAGCCCTTCTTTTTTTTTTTGTTTAATTTCTTTTTTTAATCTTTTATTGATTTTAAATAAACAAAGGTTAACATTTAAAATTAGGAAAGAAGTAGTTGATGTAAAAACAGAGATTAAATACAATACAAATATTTACAAGCTTGTCTACTACCTAAATAACAGTCAGTGAAATTCCAGTATTTAACAATAGTTCTAATAAGCGCAACTATTATTTACTCAACAGTTCTTTTAGGTTCATCCAGATGTTATATGAGGAGGTGATTCTGTGAGTGCTTGATTTGGTAGACATAAGCTCCTGTTTATAAACTTCATTCATAATGGTAGAAAATTTGTTAGAAAGGGTACAGAATCACTTTTCCACTTTCTTGCTATGACTTTTCTTGCAGTTGTTAAAATGGTCCATAAGACTGAATGTTTCAGTTTCACATCAGTTTGGTATAGGGGTATTTAAACAAAACCAGTGATTTAGTTAAAGAAAAATTATCAGAGAAAAAAGACAGTAAAAAACACTAATTTCATCCCAATATGTTCTGTTAAAAGCATTAATTTCATCCCAATACATTTTAAGTGTAGCACAGTCAAAAGCATATTTTGCCAGTCACCTTTAAGATCTAATTTGCATATCCAGTAATCTGTTTTGCTTTTGGGCATTATTTCGATTCTATGAGGAGTAAAAAAAGATCTATGGAGAAACTTCCAAGAAAATAATCTCTATTTGAGTGAACTAGTAGTTTGTTTTGATGATGATAAAATACATTTTTATCATCGTCATTAGAAGACTTATTATTTGTAAGCTTAAAGTAGTTCCAATAACTTTCCTTATTATATTCCAACTCTGTTTTGATCACTTTATATATTCTAGATAAGAGTCCTTTTCCAGATATTATCTGTTTTAACAAAAAGGATACCAGATCAATTAAGTTTGGAATAGAACCTGATTTTCTTGGTTGCAAAAGTTTGTCTACTTTCTACAAACTCTCTACAGTTTTGCACATGCAACCACATGTCTTCATCCAAATCAAATTTGTTAATTATATGTTGAGCAGTAAACAATTTTTCTTTGCCCAGTAACTGAAACCAATATGTTGTTATTCTTTTTAAAAGTATTCATTATATGTAGATTTAGAGTAGAAATATCACATTTATAAAAGCTATTTGGAAAGATGAGAACAAACCATGCTTTATACATTGGATTTCTGTAAATAAAATTTCTTAAAGTATTAAAGTAGAAATAAAAGAAGAATTGTTGGATTAAAATTGTTAAAGAAATAATTGTTTTAATAGCCAAAGCAAGGGGGTTGTGTAAAATTAAGCAACAATTTAACAGTGTAGGGGAGTTGGAATATATATATAAAGGTTATCTTGAAACTCTTTCTGTTTAGCAGTATAAGAATTATTAGCCCAAAGAACAATTGTTTTAGTGATGGAGGATAAAGATTATATCACTAGATCTGGCAAAGCAATATCACCTATTGACCAGTCCCTAATAAGATGATTTAAACCTATTCTAGGTTTATTTGGATACCACAAAATCTTTTTTTAATTAAAGAATTAAACTCTTTTATATAACTTTTGTGGGGAGGAAGAGACAATGACTGTATATTATATAGAATTTTTGGTAAGATGGTCATTTTGATTAAGGAGAGTCTTTCATTCATTCTAAAAAAGAGGTTATTCCATGTATTTATAAGATTTGTATAGAATTTCAGCTCTTGTAAAAATTGATCGTTATCATTTTATTAATATTTTCAGCTATAGTTATTCGTAAACAATGTATCTTTTTTTCATGAACAACATACTTGTTAAATCTGTTTTTTGTATAACTAAAAGTATAATTTATAGGTAAGTTTTTTGTTTTGTTTTCATTAAAACTAAGGGCAGATTTTTTTCTGAAAAGTTTCCATAGAGTTAAAAACAGCAGAAAGCAAATATTTCATTCATTCAAGATCACCATTATATCATCTGCAAACTGAATTTTAGATGTTACATTTTTGCCTAATTGAAAACCCTTAACATGGGGAGATTATCTTATTAAATTAGTGAGTGACTCAATAACTAAAGTAAATAGTAAATGAAAAAGTGGGCATCCATGCTTGGTTGCTTTACATATCTTGCATATGCATTTTCATAAAGAAGTTTAATAAGATGAATGGAATTGCTTGAAAAATTACTTTCTTCTAGGACCAAAGAGACATAATTCCAATTTACTGAGTCAAAAGCACTATCTATGTCCTAATTTACCAATGTTAACTTTTCATTTGTTTTATTAGTGTAAGCAATTAAAAATTAGTATTCTTTTAATATTATCATACGAGTTTCTATTTAAGATAAAACCAGTTTGATTATCATTAATTAAATATGGGAGAAATTGCTTTAACCTGTTAGCATGAATGGCCATAAATAGTTTATAATGTACATTTAATAAAGAAATTGGTCTATAGGAATAACACTTAACGGGATCGTTATCCGAATTTAAGATTGGAGAAATAAGAGTATATTTCCAAGAGAGAGGGACATTTATTAATTCTTTGATGATCTTAAAGACTTTAAGTAGTATAGCTAAGGCATCTTTTTGCATTAGTTTATAAAGTTCTGGAATAACACCATCATTACCAGGGACCTTGTTAGATTTTAATTTATTAATCTAAGCTTTTAATTCAGAGATTGAAACAGGTCTAGCAATAACTTTCATCTTGTCATCAGTTAATTTTTTTCTTGATATTATTTTTTAAAAGCATTTTAATTTCCTCTTGCAAATCCATAGTTGGATTATTATCATTTAATGTAGTAAAATTAATATTAAATTCAGTCAGAATAGCCTCCAAACCAGTAACCTTTTCATTTTTTTAGAGCAGAGGATTTCCTTAATATGATTGGATTTATTAATTATCTTTGTTCTGTTGGCCAACTTATGGCTAGATTTAGGGTTAACAGAAAAATAATCTATTTTAATCATTTGTAAATTAATTGTGGTTTTATAGTTTACAATTTCCAAATATTTATCATTTAGTTTACTTATCTCTTTCATGAGATTTGTATTTCTTTTCTGACCGTCTAATTTTAATTTATCTATTTTTTTGTAGGTCAGTTAATTCCTTATCCCACTGTTTTTTCATCAAAGAGTACCAGGATATAATTTTACCATATAGGTATGCTTTTAGAACACCCCATATTTAAATCTCAGAAATGTTATTAATGTAATTAATTTCTATAAAAGTCTGAACTATTTTTATGAAAAAATCCTTGAAATCTTTTATGTTCATTTTATAAGCCGGGATACATTTAATATGAATATTATTATTACTTGTTAAGAGTAGGCCAAAAATATGGCATTGTGATCAGAAAGTGGAAAATATACCACCACTTTATCTAAACCGTTTATTAAATCATCAGAAAAAAAACTCTATTCTGGCCTGAGTACCATGCCTGTGTGAATAATGAGTGAATAAAAGATAATTTGAGTCTGAAAATTCATAAGTGGGTCTATATTATGTCCGTGAAACCCGTTTCAGTGAATGGCTCTTCGATGATCAATAACCAGCGAAATCTAACTCCCACAAATGGCCATTTCAGCAAATTTTTTCCTCTGGAAAAATTGCTTGGCCTTCATCAGGAATTTGCCCTTTTCCCCACTGTAGTGCAATTTCGGAGTTGGTATATTTAGTTAGGGGGATGGGGGCACAGCCCCCTATAGGGGGTGTGGAGGCAGAGAGCCCCACTTTGAAGGGTTTTAAATTTTTGTCTGGTTTTAGGTTGGCCTAGTGTTTTTTCCCCTAGGAAAAAGTTGCTTGAATGGCCTTTCAAGGGAGTTAGATTTTGCTGGTTATTTGTACGGCGAACAGTCATTCACTGAAAGGGGTTTTTAGGGACATAATATAAACCCTTCATAAGTATCTTTAATATGCATGTATTTATTTATTTATTATTTATTTGACATTTGTTGACTGGCAAAGTCCGACTGAGCAAGAGCTCTAGTTCATTGAAGGCCTGGGGAGGAAAGCTCCATATCACCACCAGTTTTAAAATACAATACATAACATATTTAAAGAACATTTCATAGTTAAACAAAAATTAGAGAACATTATTGAGTAAAACAAATAAAGTAGTAAACAGTTACTAAAAAATGGCCATTTGCAGTACACAGAGCTATTACAGAGTAAAAATCAGAATAATTCATGAAAACAATAAATTTTGAAAATGCTTTAGCATTAGTATCTTCCTCTTTTAAAATACAGTTAAAGTCTTCTGCCAGTGTAATACTACCATTTGAAATCTGAACTATCTGGTCTAAATGCTGTTTAACAATCCTAACCCCTATCCCAGGAATCCAGTATAGAATAAAAAAAGTGTATAGTCCTTATAAGAACTAATGATCTTAGGTATGGGTAAAGTATTTCTCCATAAAATAACCATCCCTCACTTTTCTCTGATTATAATGAGAACTAAGACATAATATAATTTAGTGTTAAGTCTATGTCATTCTGTAATAAGTGTGTCTCTTGAAGGAATAGTCTGAGAATTAAATAATTTTAAGTATTTGTTTAACTCATTACATCCGAGTGACATCTCCGGGTGCATCTTTAGTTATCTCCTGCTGAAGCCTCTAAGTGTCAAATATTGGTTGTTCATATTTTCATCAATAATGCTAAAACCATGCTATGTACAAGCTTTTAAAAGATTTGATCTTAAAGTTTACACAATGGCAAACTCAACTGCATTAATGTTTGACCTCTGAGTAGTGCAGGTAAATAGATATTAACAGTTGTTTTTGTGATATTAATTTATATATATATATATATATATATATATATATATATATATATATATATATATATATATATATAAAACATTTTCACATTTTTCTAAATATCTCAAGACAGTCCTTAGACTCATGTGAAAGCTGTCAGCTAGCTGAATAAAATGTTGTTGACAGTATGTGTGCAACTTGAGTGGTTGCTGAGATATTATATGTTGTTTACAAAATATTACAAATATAATAGTTACTGTGCTTACTCTGACTTATAAAATTTAGTTTAAGTCCTAGAACTTAAAGAATATCACCATAAAATAGCTTGTGCTGAAGAGTTTGCCATTCGTACTTCTTTAATAACCCCCTATGGTTCCAGAGATATGAACATTTGTTTGAAATATGAGGACATCATTCGATTCTGTCAAAAGGCTTAGGCTTCGCCCATTGAAAGTTACAGTGCAAGCTTCCTGACCCCC
Organism: Protopterus annectens; assembly: GCF_019279795.1. NCBI lineage: Eukaryota > Metazoa > Chordata > Ceratodontiformes > Protopteridae > Protopterus > Protopterus annectens. The sequence continues at coordinate 338,866,900 of NC_056733.1, read as the reverse complement.
ATTAATGTTTAAAGAGATGCATTTTAAGTAAGGCATCTGCAATATGTCACAGAGCTACATAAAAAGTGTGATACATTGTATATAGTAATTATACTTTAAAATCACTCAATAACATAAGAACTGTTTGAATAAAAATGTGTATACCTTGAAGTTCTGACTATTCAACATATAGATGAGATTACTCATAGTAGACACCCAAGAAACCAAAGTGAACAGAAAATTGTAAAACCCTTCAAATACCACATGGAGTCTAATACTCCCTGTTTGCACAGCTTAACTCTACATATAAACCCTCCCATCAAAAAGGAAAAAGTGTGAGAGAACGTCCCTTCTGCTAATATCAAAATAAGTTTATATTGTAATAAAAAAGGAAAATGATAAAAGAGAAGAAATTGAAAAACAGCTGTCATATGGGCTTCTGTAATATAAGAAACTTGGAGCAATTATATAATTCAATTAGTTTTAAATAGCAGTCTACAGCAAAACTTATAAATGATTATAAATACTATAAGAGAATTTTAAAATACGTAAACAAATACCCCTGATAATAAAATTCATCAAAATGGCACAGATAAAATATAAAAGCTTTCCAACAAACAAATAGCACCAGATATAAAAAAAGATCCATAAATTTCCACTCTTCTCTTTTTTTATAAAATAGAGAATAAGATCTTCTAGGAATGCCATACCATTTCCATATAATATTTGTTCTTTAAGTAGTTATTTATCACTGTAGAGAAAACTGCAGGTTGAAAAGTTAATATATATGAAAACAAATAACATATGTAAGTAATAGCAACAAGGAAATATTCAAGTGAAAGAACAGTAGAGTGTATAAATGTGTAAGTATTGAAATATTATAAAATAGAAATGTCCATCCTCATAATAAATTAAAAGGCAGTTATTAAATAGTGTAACTTAAGGGATGGGAGAGATCATTAATAAATAGTGTCCAGTTTCATTCCCTGAATAAACAAAAAAAAATAAATAAATGTAAAGCTGCATACTATACTTAATTTATATATTATGATGCTAAGAGCAATGCAACAGTATAACACCTTTGCAAACATAAACAGAAGATACCCACCCCTTTCCTTTGAATGATGGCCAGAGAAAACTAGTGTCAGCTGCAGATATGCGACTGGATAAAAAATATTGTGTGCACTCTGCGGGAAAATCAAGAGAGAACCAATGCAAAATACACAGCATCATTTCTCAAGTAGCTCCTGTCAGACAAACTCACAAACAAACGTTGTAACCTTAGAAAATCAGTCAGCCAGTATAGAAGCATTCAGTCACATACCACACAACAAACCCTCCTCCCTTGTCCCAATCAAAACTCAACATCAGCGAGAAGTAAAAAAAGACATATCTTAACCTTCATACCATACCACAATTTATGTAAGTCAGTCTGACAGTATGTCTTTAAAAAAGAAACAAACAGTCAAAATGATAAAGAAATAATCTTTTAAGATAAAAACTTTAATCGACCACAGAGTCCCCCTACCTCCAAAATCACATCACACCAGACCTTATAAGTAGTCCAAGAGTGCATGAATCAAACAGACAAGGACAGGCAAACACAAGCACTAAGGAAATATTCCCTTTGAGCTGGGACACAGGCTCTGAATTGCCTAGACATAGTAAGGTATGTTAATTTTAATTCTGGTGGCTGTCAAAAAAGCAATTACTAAAAAATGGAAATCCAAGTCTAAACAAACTGTATTTGAAGTATTGAATATTGTAATAGAGATAAAAAAAACTGGAAGTGGTATCTTTAGAAAAAGGATGGAGCATATACTTAAATGGAAATTGTGAGAATAATGCATGCAGAATAATGTTCAGGAGGAGGAGAGAAGTTGAAGGGGAGACAGGCATTGAGCCTGTGTAATTTTGTGTACATATTTATGTAATTTTGGACTTATAAAAAAGAACATATGTGATGTATAGTTTATGTAACTGGAAACATGTTAATATGCTTTGCCTATGTCTTAAATGATAATTTAATAAAGTTAAAAGTGGGTACAGTACATAAGAAAAGGAATAAGCAAGGGTGGATAGGGGACGGCTGAGTAGTATTACAGTGCATTTTAAGTATTCTGGTTAGGAATATTGAGGAGATGCAAGCAGTGATGAAGAAGCCAGTTAATAATCATTACTGCTGTTGTATTGCTATTGTATGATAAGATGACGTAAGTATGGAGGTGCCTGGCTGTAAGTTGTTTAGGAAAGGTAAAAAAGAGATAAATGGTAATGCAGTAGTAATTTAAATAAAGGGGTGGGTATCAGTAGTAGGAGAAGGAAGACCACCACCACCTGAAAGGGACATAGGTGTAGATAAGGTCAGAATTACGGGCAAGCACCCTGATTGTTAAATTACAGGAAGATGTAAATGTTGATGGATTAATACAGTCTAATGATTCCTCAGAGCCATCAAACAGACAATGATGAGATAGTGGTGAAAAAATAAAGGAGTTATTGCACATGGGCAAGGGAATTTTTTAAGATTTTTCAAGTTCCCCATTACAAATCCCACAAGTCTTCTACACATTTAAAAGACAATAAATAATCCCTACTACCTCCTTCCAAACAAGGAAGAAAAGAGATGGCAGGAGGGGACATTCTAATCCCCCAGAATGGCTGTGCCAGCATTCTTTCTCCTCTCCTGCTGGTATCTCTCTGATTCTGTCCCAGAAACTGGCACTCAGTCCTCGCCTTTGGCAACAGATAGAATCTGACCTTTGACTGATAAAAGTGGTTCAGGAGGGTTACATTTGGCACTGGATGCACATTCCTCTTTTCAGGGGGATTACTCCCCATCATCTGTACTAAACAGAGTTATTACCTCAGTTTCCTTAGGTTTTTCAACACTTGCTGACTCTAGGAGTCATAGAACAAGAGTCTTTAGATCAAAGAAGGAAAGGCTTCTACTCCAGAATTTTTTATAGTTCCAAATCAGTAGTGTTCATGGAGACCAATTCTAAATCTTTCCTTTCTCAGCCTGTGTTTGAAGGTACAAAAATTCAAAATGTTGACAATACAGAATCTGTTACCTGTTGTTCTTCTTTTGAGTTGTATGGTAAAATTAGACATAATAGCTCCAAGTATCAGGAAATTTATCAGATGTTAATCATAGTTAGTGTTACATTAGTAATTGCTTTGCAGAAGCCCAAGCACAGCCTGAATACCAGCATTTTTCACCATCCCCTAGACAGTGGACATCTACTGCAAACCAATGTCTGGACATCTGGGTATAAAAAGGGTGTCAGCTGGCACCATCTTCCCTTCTTTCTTTTGATGTAGTCCAGTGCTGCACAACATGTTTCTTAGCATTCAGTCCGTTGGTCTGCTTGAATTACCAGAGAATTAAGAAACCTCAGATAAGTACCCCACTGGGGACATTTTTTTTTTTTTTTTTTTTTTTTTTTTGTGAATGTTCCTTGTTTGTGTACAAGGAAGTTAATAATTTCACTTTTTGTGGGAAGGAGATTCCCCATGAAGATTTTAATTCCTACTGCCTTTTTTTGCTTAAGCCCACAACTCAAAGTTTCTAGCTTTCCATTCTGTGCTACGTTTAATTCAAAAACTATAAAAAACAGGACCCATTCTCTTGACCAGTATATTGATTATAGTAGAGCAGGCCCTTTGCATGCTTCTCTATCCACTGGTTCTCAGAATGGCTTTCCCAAAAATCATAAAAATAAGCATATGAACAAGGAGAAGGAAGTTGGAGAAACTGAGGATATTTCTTTGCCTAGACCCTTGACAAAAGTTGATGTCACTGATGCAGGTGATGCAACTTTGCAGCCTCCAATCCAACACCTGTTAAGTCAGAGTTCTCTGGAGCAACCCCTCCAGAGGCCACCATGACTCAGGTCCACACCTCACAACCTGACACCAGACTGTCAGCTGGATTTAAAGCCATTGAGCAGGCAGTGGCTTCTGACACCTGCGTACTTGTGACTGAGGGTAAGGGTGATATTTCTTTGCTTGCTGCAAGGGAGTATATCCCTGGGAATCTGGCAGAAGTTGTGGCTGCCCACTCGCAAACTGAGGCCTTCACTTCTTCTAAGACCCAGGCACCCGAACCCAGTAGTTCTTCAATTTTCTCTAGCCTTCACTGTCTCAGCTTACTACCTCATTATCCCACTTTTCTTCCCAGTGCTTTGTCTGGCTGCCCAGGACTTCATAGCATTCATGAGGACCAGACAACCTCCTTTGCAAAAGGATCCTGTGCTGTTGTGCCAGGAATTACCCCTTGGGAAAAGGAAGAAGGTCAGTTTCCCCAGGGAAATTCTGATTCCTCAAAATTAGAGGATGAAAAAGAGTTATCCCATGTGGACCACCTTCTCCCTCAGACTTATGAAGACTATGATTCAGATGACACCCTGTCCTCAGCTTTGCCTGCTGACAATTTATCATTTGGAGACACACGTCATAGCACAAAGAAAGCCATCAGTTGGAAAACTAGGGAATTCTCTAGTACTCAAACTCATTAGAGAAAGCTTCTGAACCTTCATAACCGTAGACCTTTGGCAGTCACCCCAGTACATGTAATCTTGGCTGATGTGTTTAAAGACATATCATTGCACCCAGAGTCTTCTTCCCCTGCTCCTAGGAAGCCTGACAACTTGAGTAGGGTGCTGGAGTCCCATAAGCATCTCTATAAAAACCCAGCAGTGGACCCATTAGTGGTTTATACAGAATCCATTAAAGATGCCAGTGGTGTGCATCCAAGAATCCCAAATGATAAGGAAATCAGACTGCTGGACATGTTTTTTTTAGAACCCTGGACCTTATTGTTTCCAGCCCGGCCCAGTACCCAGTGTTAATGCTGGGTCTACCAGCTACCTGGCTGAGAATTCAGCCTGTCTCAAACTAGGTAAAAACTGAGCTTCTTGATTCCCCTTTTGGACCACTAGCTGAGTAAGTGTTTGACAAGCTGTATAAGGAGGGGGAACAGATGAAATCTGTTAAGGAATTTTACCCATCTCCCACTCCCATATATAATGGGAATTACCCTTCCAAATCTTGTCCACCTAAACATGAAAAAAAAACAAGATAACATAAGGCAAAAATGCCCAAACTACAAAGAAAGTAGCAAACTAAACAATATTCCAGACCTGGAGGATCCAAGGATCCTCACCCAGGGTGCACCTGTGACTATCTCCAGTACTGCCACAAATCCTACCCCAATGCAGTCAGGCCCCCTTCACCTATCAGGAAGAATATCCTCCTTATACCATCACTGGGAAGTCATAACCTAGTGTCAGTAATGCAACAAGTAGCACACTCACTTTTGATGCAGAAGGCTGTAGATTATATTCCCACACCAGGTGGAGGGATTGCTGACACTACAGTGCAGCATAAGGGAGGTGGTGCACTTCTTAGTGTGTCATCTTTTGATTGAGATGTTAAACTGAGGTGCTATCTGCTTGGGTTGGTGGTAGCTCATATGAATGTAAAAGATCCCACAACACCTATGGAAAAGAGTATGGTTTTATTTATTTATTCGTTTAAACATTTTTAAATTTCAAAGCTATACATCACTTAGATATAAAAATGCTTCACTTTCCCTTCAAATAAAGTAAGTTAATCATATGCTTCATTTTCCCTTCAAGTAAAATAAGTCAGTCATAATTTACTCGCCCCACCCTGTATTCTATAGCTATTATTTTAATTTTCCTAATAATAATTTGAGCACTTCAAATTTGATTGTAAAACACTTCTTTATAACTCAGTTCCCACATAACCCAATTAGCCTGTTCCACCTGTTTATCAACATGGTCACAGTCTTTACCCATTTTACCCCATTCCATCTATATAGGTTCATAGATTAGTACTAGGCTAACTGCCCTTGTGGATCATTTTAAGCCTAGCCAATTACCCCATGTGAGAATCAAACACAGCTCCTTCTGTCTGTAAGGTAAACACCTTAACCATTATGCCAGTCTCCCACCCAATATATTAACATATTTATATTCAAATTCTTAAATAATGTCCATATTTCTTTTGTTCTATCACATCTTAAAATAAAAAAATCTGAGTACAGCATTTTAAAAGTAAAAGCACACCAAAAACCAACAAGTGAAACTTTCAGGTTAAATGCATTAGCTGACTCATTAGCAAAACAAGCAGCACAAAGTGGGGAAAAACTTTCAGGGTATGCATACATTAATACAAAAATTAGTGCCTTAAAAACAGAAGTTAGTACCCTAAAAGAGTTAGACCAACAATCAATTAAGGAAAATCTCATAAATATTCAAGGAAAGCAAGGTTTAAAAGAAGAAACAGACCAATGCATGACTGCAAGAGTACTGCCAGAGGAATATTATGTATATTCCACTACAAAATAGTTATGGTTGCCTTATGTGCCATATCAGTTAGCACATCAGTTGGTCAAATTCAATCACCAAATACTGGGACATGTAGGAGCTGATAAGCTATGGGCAGTTGTAAAAGAAAAATATCGGAACCCAAATTTAAAAAAAGGTCTGTAGGCTGATTGTAGAAGAATGTCTAATGTGTTTGCAGGTAAATGCTAAAAGCAAAAATCATCAGTTACATCGGGTACAGCCAGCAGATGGGCCATGGTATGCAGTCCAGATAGATTATGCAGATCCGTTGCCAACAACAAAGGGAGGTTACAGATACCTACTAGTAGTAGTGGACATCTTTTCAAAATGGGTAGAAACAATTGCTACCAAAACCATGACAGCAAAGGCAACAGCAGAAGCCTTATGAAAAAATATTTTCTGTCACTGGGGGTGGCCACGTGTCATAGAATCAGATAATGGTCCACAATTTGTTAGTAATCTCATTAAGCAAATGTGTAATTTGTTGGGCATACAACAAAGATCTCCTGTACCATACCACCCACAATCCAATGGCATAGTAGAGCGCATGAATCGGACATTAAAAGAACGTCTAAAAAAGGCGTGCTTGGAAAAAGGCACTACTTGGGTAAAGCATTTGCCTGGTATTTTAATGGGTATATGGGCAACACCAAATAGCAACACAGGTATTTCACCATATGAAATAATGATAGGTCATAAAATGCCTGTACAACTACCATTTGATGGCATATACCTAATGATAGGCCTATCTTAGAAATCAGTAAGTATCAGCACTGGTTAAAAAGGCTTACAGAAATATGTGATTACAATGCAAGACAGCAAGCATTCCACCTGTGGAGAAAGGAGCCAATTTTCCCACCTGAAGAAAACCTTCCCTGTGGAACAGAAGTATTAGTAAAAACATTCCAAATGGAAGGTCCAGGGGATAGAAACTGGCAAGGCCTTTTTGAAATAGCAGAACAAATTCGACCATTAGTGTATAAAATCAAAGGAAAAAAGAAAAACAAAACAGTGTCGGTACATAAAGATCAGTTAAGACTTATTAAAACTAGTGAGCAATGTAAATCTGATTGTTGTGTATTCTCTTGTACATTTCCCACAGAGAAAACATAGTGAAATTGACATGGTTTAAAGTGCATCCTTTTGGAAATCCAATTTTGGATGACCAAAGGCAAAATGATTCAGCTACAGAATTTCTATTTAAAGGATGTTTTTTTTTTTAAATTGATAATAGCTGTCATACTAACTATTATTACTCAGTGTTAAATTGTACTTACAACATGTTAATCAAACTGTAAAGTTACACGAGACAGAGAGAGAGAGAGAGTAAAGAAATGTAGAAAAATGAGCCAGATTGGTCACCATCTTTTAAAACTTTTTTGGCAAGACAATGTTGGTATGCAAAAAGTATAACTGTTTCTAATTGTTGGGTATGTAGTTTAATACCTAAAATAACAGGGGTTATGCCTCTAGTGCCAATTCCACTAAATTCTGTTAGTAGTTAGAGGGTATTGATAAATGAGACAGGAGACCAAGTTATAAATGTACAGTTACATAAAGCAAGAGTACAGTTATCTGCTATAGTACAGGGAATCACATGTTTTCAACAAAATGAAACCATTCCACTGGGTAATAGTAATTGTATTCAAACAATTTAAATGATAAACTTTCATAGCCACATATCAGTACATGGGGTATTTTTTCATGGTTTTCCTATTCTAATACCAGCTAAGGGTCAGTTAATATTAAATGACACAGTGGTATTTCATTTTCACTGACAGATAAAAATGAGTGCAAAACCAATATTACATGTTGGCGAAGTGAAACAGATAATAATTTTACAGTTTTACATGATAAAACTCCTACTATGGGACAGGTAAATGGCAGTCTAGTAAATAGCAGTGTTGCCCTGTGAGATGGGTTATATTACATTTGTGGTAAATATTCTTATAAATGGTTACCAAAGGGATGGGATGGCACCTGCTATATAGGACTAGTAGTACCAGCAATGCATCATGTAAAAGAGTTACCAAAAGAAACTATTAGAAATGCAAAAAGAAAAAGAGACATATTACCTATAATTGAAAATCCAGAAAATCCAGTAAACACTTTAGATACATAATGTATTTACCACCAAAATCTTGATTATTTAAAATGAAAAGATATGGATCTAGGAGATTATGTAATTTCCAGAGCAGGTATATTTCCTTAGTATGGAGCAGCAAAAGCCATTTGGGAGTTAAGAAAACCATCTAAATTGGTTGAAATATTGGTAAATGCCACTTTCAGTGCAATCTCAGACATTACTTATGAAATGACAGCCATATGAACTATGGTTTTACAAAATTGAAAGGCGTTAGATTACATACTAGTGTCCCAAGGGAGTACATGTGCCTTAATAGGGGAAGAATGTTGTACATTTATTCCAGATAAAACAGAGCTCTAAAAGCGCATTTAGAGGTCATTGCTCAAGTGTCACAACATACTAGAAAAAAATGGAATGACGATTGGAGTGAGTGGTTTAGTAATCTGTTCACAGGGTGGACAGGAAAATGTATCATATTTTAATTGCTATTATTGTTATTGTAGTGCTTGCAAATATTGTTTACATGTATTAAAGTTTGCTTAACAAGAGTTAATCAACAAGTTACTGTTGTTGATTGTTATAATAAAAATGTATTATCAAACAATGACAAATTTGTCTCCCTGGTTTAAAATAAAAAGGGGGAACTGTTAAGTGTGTTAAATAATAAATAAAGGTTAAATTCAATTCTGCTGTAAAAATGCAAAATAAATGAGGCATACAATAAAGCTTGTTTAAATGTAGCAATAGAGCTTAGCAATATGTAATGAGTATCCATACTCTAGTGTGACATAGCTCTGACTGTATCTATTAATAGACATGCTTTTTATAAACTCAGCAATATGTGCTCTTGTACAAAGCTGTTTCCTCAGAAAACATGTTCTCCTACAGTATCAGAACAGAAATGGACATGTTTTTCCTCAAAAATATGTTTTTTTCAATATCAGCAGCAGAACAAGTTTGACATATTCTTACAGATGTTTCCTTTCAGACTTCTGTTAATGGACATGGCTTTTTGTAAAATCAGCAGAAAAACAATTCCTGATTGCATGCATTCTCACATCAGCAAAGTGTTTACATGGTTTCACAGAAGGACAACAGGAAAGTCTATCACAAAACATTTCCTTCAAAACAAGTCTAAAAAGAAAACCATCAGCAGAATAGAGGTTTCCTAGAAAGTTCAAAAAGATACCAAGGAAAAAACAGGATTTTAAGTGTATGAGAAGAACAGCATAAGTAGACTGTTAAAATTCAGCTATGTTGGAGGTATTGGTAGGAACACACTTGTTCGAGGTATTATATTGGAGAAGCAGTTATAATCTTCCATACTAATCAAGAGTAAACCTTTGCACATTTATGCTACAAACTGACAGAAGAGTACTTGTCTTTTGTTACAAAAATAAGTTCTTTATTAGTAACTGTGCTTACAGTAAAATAGTATTGTGCTGCAATGTATATTTTCTTATTAGTGCAGGTTGCAAGGCTCTGTGTTTAAACAAACTGCAGATACAGTTATGCACAACTCTGTGTTAACCAGACTTTGGTTCCAGTTCCAGTACAGCACAGCAGCACCTTCTTTCAGAAAATTTTCACTGCCACACCACAGACATTGCATAATCTGTCACACATTTGTCTATATTTCATCTCATCTTTCAAACTTCTTATATATTCCAAATCATTTTTCCAAATGCTTTATTTTTCATCTTTTCAGCAGTTTGGAGTATTCCTTTTTTATCACATAAAACATTATCTTTTTCTTACATACCATTTCCAGTACATTTTTTTTATATTTAAACCACATTACTGAACTCACACAACCCTCCTTAACATAACATTTTTTCCAAAATCCAAAACAAATGTAAAAAAATAAACAAACACGGGATTTATTAAACTTAACCCACCTTAAACTTGTTTACAGTATAAAATTACCCTCCTTATTGGGTTCAGTCTTGAGCCCCTACCGAAAAGAAAAATGTTTCCTCTAATACTACAAGAAAAAAGAATATCCCACCTAAATAACATAATTTACCTAATAAAAAAGAGTGCATCAGATATATCTTTGCTCTTAATCTCACCAAACATTTCTTTTTCTTAAAATCAAGATATTTTTACCAAAACTCATACCTCAAACATTTAATTCTGATCCAGAAGCAGAAATTCCTGCTATATTAACTCTCTCTCCAAAACCTTGACACTTACTTTCATTTGTTGTTAATCCCACGTTACCCAGATTTTCCTCGGCCATAGATATAACACTTCTAACCCATTTCTTTGTTTGTAGTAATTATAACCAAATTACCTGGTTTATCAAAAATAAATGAATTTTAACATTATTATGATAACAATAGAGTCATCACTGCATACCTCATTGTAGCTGTCATTGCAGTCTTTACTAAATCAAATAATATCCCACTTAATGGACACCCATTTCTTAATTCCTGTTTTTATTTGAATCTCTTTACCAAAGCAGCCATTTTCAACAACTCTGTCATATGCATTTTCACAAACAGACTCAACCAGCTTTATAAGCTTTTCAGTAAATGCATACTGTACTAAAATCTCTACTAAACTTTCATGATTAGCATTCAGAAGTTTTTTCTGCATCACATACCACAATTTTCCATTTTCTTTTCTCATATATAATACTGCTAACTACTTCCTTAACAGTTGTCAACATATCCATTATATCTTATCCTTCTTACCAAAAAAACCCTTTATACAAGGCATCTTTTAATATTTTGCCCATTCTGTTTTGCAACATTTTTGTAAATAATTTGAAATCAGTAAAGGGTCTCCAATTTCTTATATCCTTTCTATGTCCTTTCTTGTATATAGACTTCATAATACCTTCATACACCTTCTTATTTTTTATCCCTTGCTGTAATCAAAAGATCATGCTATGCACAATAATTATTTTTCTTCATCTTACAATGCCTTATAAAATTAATATCCCAAGCTGTCAGGTCCTGACATACTCATATTTTTTTTATATCTTGTAAAACTTTTCTCATTTCCTGAACCTCATTTTTAACCATTTCTCCTGCAGTTTCTTGTTTAATTTGCTTAACATCCCAGTTTTGCCTAATTAAATTATGTGGCCTACAGTAGAGTTCCTCTATATAACTGTCCACCCTGAGCATAATATAATACTTTTCCTATCATACACTTCCGACCCATCATTCAGTAATATGCAACTCATTTTTCCTTAATCACTTTTTATCTTTTTTTCCTAAAAATGGAAACACTTCCTCACTTTTACCCAGTGGCAAACATTTGTTTATGTATCAAAGAACTTATTTTATCCAAAAAATTTTAAGTATATTTTCCTTTTCTCTTATCTCTTTATCAGTTAAATCAGTGTGTTTCATGTTCATACAAAACTTGATTATATATTTTCTTACCCTTCCAAAATTCCTTTTCCATTTTTATATACTCCTTTTTGTATTTTACTTTAAATGTATCCACCAGTATTCACTATTTTCATAAAAATCAATCATAGTTAAATGATCATTTCGTAAGTTTTCAATATGTTCCATATAATAATTATCACTAAGGAAGTCTCCATTTAATACTTTTATACATTTATCCTCATTAATATACTCCATAACATTTGTAAATCCTGCTTTGATAGCACAATGATAAGAAAACCATGCTTCTTCAGTCTTTTTTACCATACACTTTTTTTAATCCTAAAGTAAAAATAAAATACTATATTTCTGTTCTACAGTTAGATCTCGTATAAGTAAATTCTCTTTTATCTCCTAACTTCAACTGTTCCACCTTAATCATTTGCCCATACACTGTAATATATTTGCTTATTTTCCCTATATCTTTCCTTAGATGACAATTACAATCACCTACAATAATGATATTCATTCTAGGCATAACTTGCACTGTTATTTCCTCAAATAATATTGCTCTCTTTTGTCATGTATAAGCATAAATATCAATTACCCTCCAAACCTGATTATGAAAATGCAAATCACATACTACCTCTCTCACTGGACACACCACTATATAATCAATACATTTTACTAATACGGTATTACTCAAACATAAATCTTCCCCAAAACTCTATTTAATCTGTTTTCCCCAGCAGATGTCAACTTGTTGCTTCTGTACCTCTTTTAACTTATGAATTTCAAATACAAATATCAGCTTTCTGTTTCTTACACCAATTCAATGCACCAAAACTTATGTTACCATTAACATTACTATTTATGTTAACTGACATAACTTTTAAATCAACCCCTTTTTTCTTAAAACTTGTCTTTTGCAATTTTTCTTTTCTTTTTGTAGTTCTTTTACCATTCTAAATTGCATCATTTTCCAACTTGCATCTGATTCTTCTTTATCATTCATCAAATTATGAAACCTGTTTTGTACATCAGTGTTCAAAATAACATTATCATATTTTTCATTACTTCTACCTTCCATTATCTTTAGTATGTTCCTCCATTAAAACACATTCCTTTATTTCTCTGCCACCATTCTTGTTTTCTTTCCTTCCCATAGCACATACTCAGAATTCTTGTTTTTACAATCAAACCATAAGTAGTATTTCCTTCCACATAATCTACATTCTATTTTATACATCCTCTCCCATGACCAACTTCCCCATATTGTTCAAATTGCTTTTTCAGACATGAACTTATGAAATGCTCATCAGACCCACAATGAAAACACGTTTTCAGTTGCCCCCAGTACTCCATTCAACATAGTAATGCTTGGTAAGTGCATTATTTTACCATCTTTATAGTTTGAACACACCTTTAACTCCCATCTCTCATCTCATAATTTCCTTACATTAAAAGTCTTTTTAATATCAAAAACGTTTTCACAAACAGTCTCAAAGAATGTCCTTAAATCAGTCTGTGTTACTTCTGCAGGTTGAAACTTTACTTTCTTTAGCATAAATTGCAATCCTCTAACAACAAAGCTGCTCCACTGTAAATAAAAAGATTTAGCATCAAGTGCTCTAATAAAATGTTTTGCCAAAGTAAATGATTCAAATGTTATCTCTCAAAAATGACTCTGAACCAATCAGAATAAAAGCTCCTCTGGATTGAAATCAAGTGGCACAATTGCATTGTCCTAAACATAGTATCTATTCAACTGAGCTTCCTTTGACTCAGTCTTTACCATCAGTTTTTGTTTTACAGTTGTCAACAGTTTTGTTAACTCTAACTTTTCTTTCAGCCTCTTACGCTGCATATGACTTATTTTCTTTAAAACTCACCAATGATTGATCCTCTGCATTATTATCAGCAAGGTCCTGCAGAACACCATCTGTACCATGATTCTTTGTTCCTTCACTTCCATTTTTTCACATCATCCAAAATGACTTAATTAGCTGTGTCCAGTCATGCAGTAGCTATTAAGTCCAATAGTTCCTTCTCATTGATCATCCGTTTTCATCCTCTCTTTGATTATCTTGAACAAAATATCTTTCAAACCACATTTCTGGACTTCTTTTAACTTGACATGTGGTATAACCATCCTATGTATGTATTACTCCACCTCCATATTTACTTTCACTACTACATCATTCCTGCCACACAACTCAAAATTCTTCTGCTCCAACTTAGTGCTCTGTTCTGGTGAACAGTCCTCCGGCATAGTCTTCTGGAAGAGTAGGGGTCCTTTATTTATATACAAGAAGAACTGGTATTTACAAAATACTTACATATTTACAAATGTACAGATACATAGATATACAGATCTCTTTACACATAATTTCCTTTGCAATCATACTAAATATTCATACCTACTAGACCACCACTCCTTTTTCCATTACCATTATCTGGTCTGATTTTACTTTATTTAATATTGCTGCTAAAAATATATTTACCATTAATATAATTTCATTTATTCTTTCATTCAATATAACATATATAACATAAAATAACTTTTTGACTATTCTTTTAACATATTCTTTACTTCTATTCTTATATCCGTATTTAATCATACCCATGTTTATTTTATCCACTTCTTTTATATTTTCAAAAAATCTTGTTTACATAGTTTCTTCCATAACTTTTTTATTCTTGTACATTTCAAAAGCAGTTTCTTCTTCTTGACAGTGTAAACATATTGCATCACTCTTCTTTTTGTATGGCATATTTTTTTACTGGCAATTTGTCTATTGTCGTCAGAAAAAAAATGACATTCTGCTTTCTGATTACACCATTTTCTTCTTATTTTTATAGCTTTATTTTTTTCATCTGTTAGATTTTCCCATGGTTTTACATAATAATGTTTTATTATTCCATTCTTATACCATATTTTTATATCTTTGTATTATATCATCAAATTTTATTTTCCACAAAAATATCTTTTCTTGGTAGCATTTTACTTCTTAATTTATACACTTTTTCTCTTTTACTCTTTTTTACCATACCCCCAAATGTATCATACTTATATTTATATACAGTTTTATTACTATTCTCTCATGTTTTTAATTTATCAACTTTAACACATTGTACACATTTAATGAAGCAGTATACACCACTGGGTACCCTAAACCTCCTCCTTCTTTATTTATATACAAAACTCCTATTTTTACTGGGTTTAATCTAGAACACAATATAAATGAAAAAAATATCTGCAATAATTCCTTTTCAAATACTGTTGACAACATAAATACAGTTGTTAAGAATGCCATTTTCCCATCAGTAATGAACTGATTAAGTCTTTTTTCTCAATGATATTTTACGTGTTCTCCAGAAAAGTCAGATTTGTTTTATTATACGTGTGGCTTTTGTACAGTGTGTAGATTCATTTTTGAAGGGCCTTATATATCATTAGACCATTTAATATATGCTGATGCAGTACCTGGGAGGTTTACATTTAAATCAAAGGGGTTAGTATACATCAGTTTGTGTTCTAAGTGCAATGCTTTTTATGTGGGATGACCACTAGAAGTTTAAGAAAAAGGATTAAAGAACATATATATTCTATTAAGGTGAAAGATGAAAGCAATGCACAGTTTAACATTCTGAAGTGTGCAAAAAATATAAAAAAGTTTTTATTTTCAGTATTGGAACATGTCCCTTTGGATTTAATAGGTGGCAACTTTAAAAACAGGTTGAGATGAAAGAAACTGAGTGACAGGTGAAACTTCAAGCTGACAAAAAATCTGGCTTAAATTACATGTTTAGCATAAAGTGTTTTTTTAAGGGACAAAAGGTTAAAAGTGACTAAGTGATGCTTAGGAATATTTTTTTATATATTAAGGCTGTTTTATAAGGTTTTTTAAATACATATTTATAAACTTATGCAAATGTTTTATATACTACTTTGTCTTTAATGTTTTGAATGTTTAATTGATTGAATGATTAATTAGGTCTTGTTTTTTATTGGTGGGTAAAATATATATAAGGTTACATTTTTTGGATGTTAAATTGATTCTGAAGACGTCTTCTGAAGACGTCTTCTGATGAAAATGATTAATAAAAAGTCTTTACGCTAATTCAGTTGTGTCCCTGCTGCATCTGTACTGTCTTTTTTTAGTTTGTTATAGTATAGTATTACCACTTTTTGGATCTAGTCTTATTTTTGTTGGTTTGGTTACTCTTTATTATATATATCTGTGAGGTTGTTAACATTTAAAGATAATATAGAATGAGTCATTAAAAAGTTATTATTCCCGCTTTTTATTTGTAACAGCTTTTTGTTAAGTATCTAATTCCAGCTTTTGTGTTACATGCACACACTAAAGTTTAGCTGGTTAATCTTTTATACAGTTGTTTCTTGTCATATCCATTTAAGCTTATGTCACATCTTAAAAGTTTTCTGTTTTATTGAAAGCCCTCAAACAAAAAAATACATCCCCAGTACATCCTTAAAACCTGTTAACTTACTATAACATACAAAACTATGTACATCTTCAAGTATCGAAGTTTTACCCTCCTAATAGGAACAATTGTCCCAAACTCACAGTCACACTTACAGACTCGGGTTAATCTAAAAGGAAGGTTATCCATGGTAAGACGCATGGTGCAGCCTGTGCTTTTACTAAGTGCTATCTGGTTTTGTCTTATCTTTATTGCTGTCCCAGAATTGGAAAACACTTAAATGCTTTCAGAAAATATTATCTCCTAGCCATTGAAAAAGTATTCTGTTTTATTGTTCTTTATCAGATTGTCTCCATGAAAACATGATAATCAGATACAGAATTGTTTCTTCAAGCATTTATTTATTTATTTGCTAGAAGAGAGCTTTATTACATTCAATGTTTTTTTATTTATTTGCTTTCTCTTAAAATTTGTTACTAGATCAAGTCAAGGACCTTAATCCAGTCATTCCCCTCTGCAAGAATAAGAAAAAGCAATCACGTTTTCTTGTGTCATACTCTTTTTAACCAGACATTTTTTTATTTTTGACGTTACAATGCCTACCTTGCTTAAAACTGAACAAAGAGAAATAGAAAAGAAGGGGGAAACAGGGGCACCTGTGTACTTTAGTATCTCCATTACACTTGAAAATAACTGAGGAAACTTTACTTTATAGCATGCAGATTATCTCATGCACTATAAAGACATTACTGTTAAGAACACAGTTTTATTTTACTTACAGTTAACTGTTTTGTTCCTCTTCCCCTCTCCTAAGAACTCCTCCAAACATTAATGACATGAAGTAGGCCATATGGTTTAGAGTCTCCTACAAGTCTGCTAAAGTTAAAAAGTCCAATAGTTCCATGTTTTCTTGTTCTGTCATATTTCACAAATATAATTAGAGCTTTATAATGTCATTTTTTTTTTAATTTCGGATTTGCTGGTTTTATTTGTGTTTATCTTCATCTCCCAAAATCCAATCTTTGCTTCCTTTCCAATGTACTCTTGCTTCTTTTAGTCAGCTCATTTGCTTTTTTCTGTCTCTCAAGCATTTTCTGTTGAAACATTGGAAAAGGTTTCACTGGTGCAGTTTCCATGTAGTCTTTATTACTAGAAAAACAAAAAAAAGAATCTGCTTCTGTTTCACATCTCACTTTTTGTTGGGCAAAATTTTGTATTTCCTCCTCAGCATGTCCTGCATCAAAAAATGATTTTGTCACTCCAGGAAAGAATATTCTGAAGACAGCTGGGTATAGCAGTTTGAATCTCAAGCCTGCTTCTTGACATTCCTTGATTAGTGGAATACATTTACTCCTCTTCTGTCTGGTGTACAGTGGGTAGTCATTTTCCACAAACACTGTACTGTCTCCCATATTTAGTACTTTGTCTTTCTGCCACAGTTTTGTCAGAATCAACTCCTTCTGCTGGTAGGATTACAGCGTTACTATTAAAGGTCTAAGTTGCTTTCTCATTGCCAGGTTTGGAGCATATGCATGATGTGCCCTTCCAATTAACAACCTCTGCTGTGACATACCAGTCCAGTTGCTTATTTGTACTTTCATAAAATTAATACAGTTTGTTCCTTCCAACTTCTCTGGTACAGCAGAAACTCTCATGTTTTCCCTATGTGCTCTGTCCTCTAATTATGCTATATTTTGAAACATCTCTTCTTGAACAGTCTCATATTCAGCCAGCTTTTTCTTCATTCCAGCCTCTGATTTGTGCAGTTTTATCACCTCATATCTGTTTGAAGCTTCTTCCATTTTCCCCAGCATTTTATTTGAATTGATGTACTCCATCAATGTTTTGTTTATTTTAATCAACTCTGAGTACATTTGACTTTTTTTCCTCTAGGTTACTGGAAGTCATGCCTTGCACCAAAGCTGGAGCTTGCTGCTTTTTGCTGAACAGCTGCAGAATTCATCCTAGTCATGTTGTTTTCCTCATCTTTCATATTTGATTTGCTTTCAGGCTGTCTAAATTTCTTTTTTGCTGGCATCCATACAGTGCAAAGCACCAAAGCAAAAGCAAGTTCCACAACACTGTACCAATACTCTTTTATTAAAACAAAGCTGTCAGTGTTGTTTTTCTGATTATCCAGACAGTGCACTTACTAGCCAGTTACTGAAATTTAACCAAAATTATGAGTTTACTGCCTCTGTCTTCCTAGTTTCTGTTTTCACATTGGGAGAGCTGATATTAAGATGTTACTCAATGTCCAGCCATCTTGGCAGTAACAAATTTAGCATTATTGTGTTTTTCCCCTTCTATCACTATTGGAAACCCTCTAGCAATTAGTATAATTACTCCCCTTTTTTGTTCATGATATTCTGCTGAATGTCCATCCCAAAATCCTTTCTTTGTCAAACTCACATGCTCGTTTCTTTTGAAATATGTCTCCTGCATATAATTCAGTATTAGTTTTCTTTTTGTCTAAATCTGTAAGGCCATTGATGTTCCAAGGTAATGTCAATAATGTAGCTAATGATAAAACGTTTTTTCCACCTATTATGTGTGCCATTTGTTTTTTTTTTTTTTGAATGCACATTTCCATCTTTTGTGTTACATGCTCACACTAATGCTTGGCAGGCTGATCTTTTATACAGTGGTTTCTTTTATACAGTTGTTTCTTCTTATCTCCATTTAAATCTGTGTCACATTTTTCAAGATGTTTTGTTTTAATGAAATCCCTCAAACAAAAAAAAACTAAATATATTTTCAAAACAACCCCATCCCCTCTAAACTTAGAACAAACACACAAAACTATGTACATCTTCTAAAAATGAAGTTTAACCCTCCAGGTAGGAACAGTTGCCCAAAACTGACAGCTGCATCCACAGGCTTTATCTCACCTAAAATTAAGGTTGCACATGCTAAAGGACATGGGACAGCCTGTGTTCTGACTTACACTGTGTTTGCTGTCTATTCTTTTCTTATATCTTTTGCCATTCCAGATTTGAAAAACAGCTTGCATGCTTTTAGAAAACATTAACTGTTACTCCTAAGAAAAAAATACACTGGTTATCTTTAAGTTAAAGTAAATTGTATACTGTTTTGTTAAGTACATTAATGTATTAAGGCTGCTATCTCTTATTCACTTCCCATAATTTCCAACTTTATTTTTCATTGAACTGCTTGTCATTGTGCCTTTAAATTTTGCATTTCGATCAGCAAAGAATGCTCAGAACTCTCAGTCCATGCAGAAGCTTGACAAAGTCAACAAAAGTCTTTCTCAGTCACTTTTTCTTGGAAAGCCACATTTCAAAAATGTGATTGATAGCATTGTTGGTTTTCTTCCTGTTTATCTGCATCTCCCAGCATTAGTCTCTGGTTCAAGTCCAATGTCCTCCTAATTTTTCTAGTCATCTCTTTTGCTTTTTATGTCTCTGAGCCTTTTAATTTGGAGCATTGGAATAGGTTTCATTGGCAAAGTTTCTCTATGAGCTTTATTGCCAAATTAATGAGAAGCAGAGTCCCTTTTTGTTTGCTGGTTCACTTTTTGTTGGACATAGTTTTTATTTCCTCCTTATCCTGTTCTGAGTCAAAAAATATATTTGATTCTCCAGAAAAAAATATTCTGAAGACAGCTGGATACAGCAGCTTGAATCTCACACCTGCCTCTTGACATTCCTTGATTGCTGTGATAAATATGCTTCTTTTCTGCCTGGTATACGGTGAATAACCATTTCCTACTAATAATCTGCTGTCTCCATTTTTTAATACTTTTCCCATCTGCCACAGTTTTGTCATGCTCAGCTCTTTCTGTTGGTATAATTGCATCTTTACTAATACAGGTCTTGACTGCTTTCTCAATGCCAAGTTTAGAGCATACACTCAATATGCTGTTTCCAGCTGTTTTTTTATGGTTTCCTAAAATTAATGCATCCTCATCCTTTCAGTTTGTCTGGAATGGCAGAAATGTCAGGATTTTTTTCTGCATGCTCTGTGTTCTATTCTACCGCTTGTTTGAAACAGCTCTTCTTGATAAGCTCACACTCAGCCAGTCTTTTTTCCCATTTCAGCCTATGATATTTTCACTTTTATCAGTTCATCTGAATAACAAGTTAAGGCATCTGTTTTTTTTTCCAGGCTTTTGTTGATTGAATTGATATACTCCTTACTGTTTCATTTATTTTAATCACCTCTGAGTACATTTGATTTATTTTTCCTTTAAATTACTGGAAACCATCTCTTGTATAAGAGTTGAAGCTTGAACTGCTTTTTGATGAACAACTGCAGGATATGTCCCAGCTAGTGTTTTCTCTTCACATTTTCTGATTGATTTTCTTTCAAGTTCTCTAAATTTCTTCATCGTTGGCATCCAGACAATATACACATTAGCTGGTAAACGAGTTTTACTCAAGATAAGAATATCACTGACTATTTCTCATTTTCTTTTTTTCACATCGGGAGAGCTGAAACTATGCTGTTTATCAGTGTGCAGCCATCTTGGAAGTCCCTAAAATAATAGTTCTTGAAGCTAGTTTGTATATGAGTAATATGGATGTAAACCTATTGTGTTAGGCATCTTTTTCCTCCATGTGTTGATTAAACTCCATTACAGCATAAATTATTGTATTATTTACCATGTATGAGTTGATATGTTATTATACTAGTGTGATGTGATCTGTCTGTGTTAAGGTAACGTACCTCTGTGTGGAATTGAAACACCACTTAGCACTTGAAGAACATTTGAACTACCCTGTAACATTGTATTATAGTTTTTTTTTTTAATTTGGATATACTGATCCTAATATTAACATCTGGTCCTCGATTATATATGTGTGGAATTGAAACACCACTTAGCACTTGAAGAACATTTGAACTACCCTGTAACATTGTATTATATATATTTTTTTTAATTTGGATATACTGATCCTAATATTAACATCTAGTCCTCGATTATATATTCAAATAATATTACTTTGCCTTTAATACCTTTATAAGTATTTTTAATGTTTCTGAAGATATTAGTTTCAGTAATATTGTTTCCCTAGCAGAGTTCTAGGTACTGTTATAGTAAAATATATTGTTTACCAACTTATATTACTTTTTATAGCAGATACACAGTTATGATCTAGATATGTATCCTGTAAGAAAAAAAAATATTTTCAACTCTGCTTTTTGTGAAACTCACAATTTTCCAGTGTTTAAATACTGCATGTATCCCATTCATATGCTTAGGTCTCCAGTAGTGTCTGTTTATTTGTGTTATACTACTGCAAAGCATAAAAAAAAGAGAATAGACTAAAAGAAAAAAAGACAGAATGCAGTTAAGAAAATAAAAGTACCATATATCTAAATGTAGTCCATGGCCCAAAAGATTATCTTAGGATAGCAGATCTGTCTGAAGAGCTCATGACTGTACTCCTAGAAGTGTTAATTCATTTTTTACTTCTCTGCAATTATGATATGTCAGTGGCATTCCCTTCCAAGCTGTGCCTAATTTTACTGGAACTATAAAATAGATCTTCATGCCTTTTTTCCAATGTTTGTTATGAAATGCAGCACAGGATTTTCTTTGTTTAGCAATTTCAGCAGGTGAGTCAACAAAAATGCTCATTTGAGAGTTGTTGTGTTTTAGTTTATCGTATTGAACTGTAGATGGTAAAACTATATTGCAGTTTTATTGGCCTTGCCAATTTTGTTACTACAAGGCTTGCAAGCTCGTTCATGAGCCGTCTAGATGAGTACATCCTTTTTTACAGTAATAGTTGATTTAGTTATTGTATTGATTTTAAAATAGCTCTGTACATACGTATCTTCTGCAGGGTATTTTCTAACCTCACTGAAGAATTTGGTTGTTCTGGAAGTGCCATTATATGAAATTCTTCCTTATTGTCCATGATTTGTAATCTAGCAAGTGCTGCTTGTGTTTTTTTTATTCATTTATTAGGAGAGAAGACTCTGATTTTTGCAGTTCTAATCCTTACATTCTGGCTTCTAAATGGTCAACAGTTTCAGTTCATGTAGCCTGACTTTTTATAATTTTTTTTTCAGTGTAAATAGCAGCAGTCTGATTAACTGCTGCTTCTGAGATATTCATCACTGCTGCATTAGCCTTAGCTATATGGGGTTATATGCTGCAAAGGATGTAACAGCTTGCTAGCTTCCAAAGCTTCCAGACACCTCCTACATGCCCAGGCAGTCAGGCAGCTCGAGGTGTGTTGACTAAAAGACAAGTTTGGGTGTGAGGCCCTTCAGAGCTTTACTGCAGCTGAAGAGTATGCTCCTCTGACGCTTCCAAGGATTAACAGTTAGCTTGTGTTTCCCTTTGCTGGGCAGATAAGTTCCCTTTGGAAAAGTTATTTTAAAGCCAGGAATGTTATGTTTTAACAGACCGTTTCAAGACGGTAACATACTTTTAATTAGGGTGCTTGATTTTTCTGCCAGTTTAAAAGTGATGTAAAGTAACCAAAACATATTTTTTCTGTTGAAAAGTGTATTTATTTTACTTTTGTGAAGCTGGTATAGTGATTTAAAGTGCTTTTTACTGTGTTTGTCTGTAAAAAGTAACTTTTGTTGATTGGTATTGATTACTGGCAATTACTGTTTGTCTTCCGTAGGAAAGAGGCACCATTTTTGGCTTGACCATGCAACAGACTACTTGGTCCCATGATCCTTCCTTCTTCCAGCCAGAAAAAGAAAAAAATATAAGCAAAAAGCCTTTGACACACAGCAAGCTACAATTTGCCTCAGCTGCAGGTGTGTGACAGTGCTGTGACCATTTGTTGTACCTCATACCATTCATCTTTTACCTGGGATCCTTCTGATGTAACACCTACAGCAACTATTTACAGGGTTTAGCCATGTCCTTTCTCAGGCTATATTAATGATTGTTCTGACAAATTGTGAAAGAATGAGGAATATTTTATTTGTAGTTTCTTCTAGTGACAAAAAATATGCTTTAAATAACTTAGTTTATTCTATTGCACAGGTTTGCACCTCATTGTTTACAGTGTGTGTATGACTGTGTTGATACTTCTTCCAGTGTTATGGCCACTGGTACTGTTTTGAGGAGGTTTGTTTGGTTTCATTTTCAGACAGACCGTCCTAGATTATGTTAAAAATGAGATTTTAAATTTTCCCTTAGAAAGATATTTAGTGTCTGGCCCTTCTGCTGCAAAGTTGATCAAAAAGTGTGAAGAAAGGAGCAAGCTGATCCAGGGAATCTTCTTTTCCAATTTTTTCCAGGTATGTTATATTTCCTTATCCGATTTTGGCAAAAAACAGAATTAACATTCTCAGCAAACTATAGATAAACATAGAGTACGTTTAAGAAGAAATTGCAAGGGTTTCTTAAAAGAAGTTTTGAACATCTCAAAACCAAGGACAATCCAACAAGTCTTAATGACTATTCAAGAGACCTTGTGAACCCCTCCCACTCCAGCCACTTTTTTTCTTCCAGACAGTCTGAATTTCCATTTTTCTCTTTGGCAACAGATTTCAGACAAACGGGTTCTGAAAATCATTCATTGAGGTTACAGATGGAAGTGGGAGGAAATTCTTCCTTTCTGGAGGTACATTCCTCATCCTCCAGATCAGACTCTTTTTGTTTCTGTCAGTTCTTAATCACATGCTGTCATAGTGATAAAACAAGTTCCTCCTTTTCAGATGTGTTTTTATTCAAGGATGTTCCTAGTGCCAAAGAAAGAAAATTCTTGGAGAGCAGTTCTGGATCTTTCTTTCCTAAACCTGTTAGTGATAGTGCTAAAATTCAAAATGATGCTGCTTCACATCCTGTTACCTCTTCTCCTTATTTCAGATTTTCTGACAAAACTGGACTTAAAAGATGCTTATCATCACATCCCTATTAATCCAGACTTCAAATATTTCCTAAGGTTTTATGTGTCTGGATCACACTATCTGTTCTGTGCCTTATACTTTTTACTATCCGCTGCATGAAGCCTGTTCAAAAAGCATCTAGCTCCAGTTATAGCTCCTTACTGGCTAGAGGATATCCACATTTTTCCATATTTAGATGACTTGCTTATCTTTGCAGAGTCTTTTTCAAAGTGTCAGGAATCTCTCTGTTGGGTGGGATATCTCTATGATTCCAATAGAACATTCAAAAGTCTTTCTTGACTCCTTCACTCAGGATTGTGTTCCTGGAATGCTAACTGGAGACATCAGTTCAAGGAGCTTTTCTTCCACTGGAAAAAATAGATATATATCTAGCTCTGTTTCTAAGATTTTCTGCTCAGACTTTGATCACTGCAAGGGAATACTTCAGGATTTTGGGTCTCTTGGCATCTATGATTCTCATGATAACCCTGGCAAGACTCCACATGAGAAAGATACAATGATATCTGAAATCTCTTTGGTTCCAGCATCAGCACCCTTTATCTTTTCAAATCCCAGTGATGCGGTTTGTCAGAAGAGAAATCCTTTGGTGGGATTGACAGATATCCTTAAATCCAAATCTCCCCTTCTGTCTCTCTGCTACAAAGCAGTCAGTCACCACAGGCTTTGGACTTTGCATGGGGAGCAGTTTCAGGAGGATTAAATGCACAGGGGATATTGGACACCAAGGATAGACACAAGCACATAAATATTAAGGAGATGCATGCCCTGATCAAGGCACTCAACTCTTTGAACTATATTTGGTCTCCATGACTTCTTCAAGTGATTGCAGACAATGCCACAGTCATGTGGTATATCAGCAAGCAAGCAAGGGGGAACCACATCATACCTCCATTGTAGACAAGCCATGTTAGATTGTGGTGTAGCTTCACAGCACAGTTTCATTGTACAGGCATCCTACAGTCCTTCAGAGCAAAATTGTATGGCAGAGAAGCTGAGTAGGACCAGGGCAGACCCTCAAGAATGGAAACTAGATGAGAGGGTCTTCCAAGATTTGATCCATCTGTGTGGAGTTCATTAAGTAAACCTCTTTGCCTCCTGTCTGAAAAATCAACTGGCAAGATTCTGTTTCAGAGCTTCATGCAAGAAGACCTGGAAGACAGATGCCTTTTCTTTTCCATGCACATGAATGTTCCTGTAATGCTTTTCCACCCTTTGAACTGATATCAAGGATACTTGTGAAGATTCAGAAGGAGTCCCTCAAGATCATTGTGGTGACTTCCCTCTGGCCCAGGCAACATTGGATCTCCCTTCTTTTGGAAATGGCTAGGAGCAATTACTACAATTTTCCTCACAGACCGGATCTACTCATACAAGAACAAGGGTGGTTGATTAACCCTGATATCAGCAAACTTCAGTTGACTGCCTGGATGGTAGTGTCTTAATTCCTTTTAGACACCTGTTTACTGAGAACATGCAAGAAAGCCTGTTACTAGAAAGTCATATATTAGCAAATGGAAAATGTGTTCTAGTTGGTAGCAAAACATAAACAGTACCCGATCAGGGTTAGTTGTTCTTGGGTTCTGCAATATATGTGTGAGTTACTATCTTAATGTCCTTTCTTATTCCTCTGTCAAGGTTCATTACCAGCCATTTCAGCATGTCTGCCTGTGGATCTCCCTCTTTCAATGCAGTCTCTTATCAAAATATTCTTGAAAGAGGTTTGCTTAAGAGGCATCCAAGAAAACTGGTGGCCTCTCCTTGGGATTTTAATTTTGTGTTAGAAAACCTAAGACTTGCATAATTTGAGCCAGCTCATCTGACTGCTTTGAGGTTCTTAATATGGAAAACAGTTTTACTGATTGCTCTGACCTTTGCAAGAAGGGTGTCTGAGTTGCAAGCTCTTATGATGTGTCAACCCATACTCATTTTCCATAATGACAGGGTATCCTTGAGAACTAATCTTTTTTATGCCTAAAGTGGTATCTGAGTTTACTTTAAGCCAAGCTACCGATCTCCCTGTTTATTTCTTGAACCTAAAACTGAGGGAGAAAGGATACTGAATTCCTTGGATGTCCACAAGCAACCCAGGTGCTGTCTATATAGAACTAAATGTTTCAGATTTTCAGATCAATTTTTCATTTCTTGTGGAGGTAAGAAGAAGGGACAACCTGTGTTAAAACAGACTATTTCCAAATGGATGTCTAAGGCTATTTCCTTTTATTATACTCACCCTAACAGAACTATTCAAGGCAGGGTCAAGGCCCACTCTACCAGGGCCTTGGCTTAATCTATGATTTTTGGAAAGGGTTGGATACTAGAAGTATTCTAGAAGCTGCTTCTTGGTCCTCTGTACATACTTTTACAAAGCACTATAAGTGTGATTCCTTCTCTAAGTCAAGATCAAGCTTTGCCAGGACTAGTCTCCAGGGGCTTCTAACCTTTTCTTTTATCACCTCCCAAATGTAGTTGGCTAAGTTAATCTACCCATAAAGCTAAGACTACTGCAGCAGTGAGCAGTGTGATGAACATAGTACAATTGAGTAAGTAAAATGTACCATAACAATAGATGTTCGGATGACCACTGCTGCAGTAGTTGCTCCATCCTCCTTGTTTTTTGGTGTGTTGTTTATGCCAGGGTATGGGTATGTATTTCTGTTGATGTCCTTCAAGGATGCATCTGCAGTCTTTACATATGGGTTGTCCTGTCATCAGGCAGCCCTTCGGTCGGCCGGATTCCAAAGTCTGGGTCTGGCTTCGGCTGGTGTCGCACTTCACCCGACGTCATTGCGGCAGTTCTTCGGGTATAAAGGCATCAGCCGACGCCATTTTCCCCAGTCTTTCTTGCCGCGTGGCGCCCGAAGCAGAAGCTGTTCGCAAGTGCCGGTCGGTCAGATCCAGAGATTACTACTACCGAATATTACTTCGAAGACTTCTAAAAAGCTAAGTACCCCGTTGGGGACTCTTTCTTGCCTCAGCCGATGTCAGAGAAAGTGAATAACTGTTTATCTTGTGGGAAACAAATACCTCATAAAGATTTCCACTCCTATTGCATACATTGTTTAGGCCCAGACCACGACGTAGCAGCTTGTCTAGCCTGTGCTTCTTTTAACCGACGGACGCTTAGACGTCGGTCGGAGTTTGCTGAACAGATTTTCGGCTCTGATTTTGCATATATTATGCCGTCGGATCCTCCGACTACGCAAATTACCAAAAAACGCAAAGAAAAGGACCGACACTCGCGGTCCGCGGTTTCGGCCGACACTCGCGGTCCGCGGTTTCGGCCGAAACCGCGGTTAAGCAAACCGCGAGTGTCTCGGTTTCGGCCAAAACCGAGCAAGCGGTTCTTTCTTCAGCTGAAATCATGCCTTCTACCGAGGCCTCTTCTAACCTGGTAGAAATGGCTTCTGAAATCCAACCTTCTGTTGCGGTTTCACAGGATTTATCAGACACCATTCCCCTGGATATTTCAACCCCTGCACGTGGAGCTGCTAGGCCTCCTGCAGCTATGTCTATTAAGGCCTTTGCCAGGGCTAAAGCAGCCAAAGCATCAAAAACGGTGCCTGCCAAGCCCCCCTCTCACAGGCCCAGCACCAGCTCCCATATGCTTACTTTGGCTGAGGATCTCATCTCTTTAATTCGTGGAGCCCAGCCTCATCCAGACAGGGCCTCTCTCCCTCCTCCAGAAAAGAGGCCTAGAGCAGAGCCCCCTGAGCCAGTATCCACAGATGATTCCTCTGATGACTCAGAACATACAGACCCTCCTGAGGCTGCTTATTCTCCTTACGAAGACTCTGATGCTGAAGAGTCCATCCCTTCAGCCTCTCCTCCTGAGGAATTTTCCTTTGGGGAAACCTTGCATGCTATGAGGGAACAATTTCAGTGGCAGGGCCAAGATTTCTCAGACTCCAGAAAAAGGCTTAGGACCTTTCTACATTTGCCACAGCATAGGCCTTTAGCTATACCTCCAGTTCTTTCTGTTGTTGATGATGCATTTAATGATGCTTGCACTGCTCCTGATTCATTACCTCCGGCTCCTGCTAAGCCCGATAGGTTCTACAGGGTCCCGGACACTCATCACCATTTATATAAGGCTCCTTTTGCAAACCCCCTCCCCTCTGAAAGGGAATCCAGGTCCTTAGAGAGATGGGGTAAAAAAGTTTATTCCTCTGCTACTTTGTCAGCTAGAGCTTTGAACTGCCAATTTCATATGATTCAATATCAAGAGTTTATGCTTGACCAGTTGACTAAAAAGCTGTCCTCTGAAGAATCTTTAGATAAGAAATATGTTCAAGAAATGGTACATAACATACAGCAGGTTAGTAACCATTCTTTAAAATGTGGCTGTGATGCACTGGAGGCTTCCTTTAGATCAGCCATGACTGGCACAGTTATCAGGAGGCATGCATGGCTGAAAGAACAGGCATTACCAGACCATGTCAAATCGAAGCTTTTGGATGCACCTATGGACAAGGTCAACTTATTTGGTTCCCCTGCACAGCAGGTACTAAAAAAGATGGAAGAGAAGGCAAAATCTGTACAAACAGTGAAAGATTTCTTACAAGTTCAACCTCCAAGGTTTAGCAGGAACTGGCCCTCCAAGAATTGGTCCTTTCCGGACTCCTCTAGGGCACAAAGAGGCAGGAATAGGCGCTCGAGAGGCAGAAACCAATCCAGGGGTGCCTACAGGGGACACCAGTGGCAAGGTAACAACCAGCGAGGCACGGATGCAGCCACCACCACTGCAACAACTCAATCACAGTGACTTGGCGGTGGCACCGCCTACCAGGGAACAACTAGAAGCACCCTTAGGCGGAAAGCTAACCTTATTTTCAAAGAACTGGCATTGCATCACAAGAGAAAAATGGATTTTGCAAACTATAGACCAAGGTTACAGGTTCCATTTCCATACTCTACCAGGAAAGAGAGGAATGCCAAACCTACCACCTACTCAAAGGACAGAAGCTCTAAAGCAAATATCTCAATTATTAAGAATGAGAGCTGCGGAAAAGGTACCATCTATGGAGCAAGGAAAGGGATTTTACTCCAGACTCTTCCTGGTACCAAGAAAAGAAAACAAATGGAGGCCTATTCTAGACCTGTCCGCTTTAAACGCATTCCTCATTGTTCCAAAATTCAAAATGCTGACCCTACAGCAGCTTCTTCCCATGCTGGGCAAGGAGTCTTGGCTGGTAACTCTAGATCTCAAGGAGGCATACCTGCACGTCCCCATAAGACCAATTTGTAGAAGATACCTCAGATTTCTTGCAGGATCAGAGCATTATCAATTCTCAGCATTGCCCTTTGGCTTATCTACTGCACCCAGAGTGTTCACGAAATGCCTGGCATCAGTAATCGCTCATTGCAGACTTCAGGGATTCAAATCTATCCCTACCTGGACGACTGCCTGATACAAGCGGACAACAAAATCAAACTAACAGAAGACTTACAAAGAGTCATTTACCTGCTGCAAGCCCTGGGATATACAGTCAATATAAAAAAGTCAAGGCTGATTCCATCCCAAAGAATAACCTTTCTGGGTGCAGAACTGGACACATCAAAACAAATGGCATTTCTAACTGCAGAAAAGAAAGAGCAGCTTCCTCTCTACTTCTTGGCATTAACAAAGCAGAACCATCTAACTGCAAGAAAAGTGCTACAAGCTCTAGGCTTCATGGCATCCTGCATAATACTGGTCCCTCATGCCAGGCTGCATATGAGAAAGCTACAGTGGTACCTAAAGAATTTGTGGTCTCAACACAAGCACAGCCTAGAAACCAAAATTCCAATGATCCCATGCCTGAAGCAAGAGTTCCTATGGTGGGCTCAGGCCTGCCAATCAAACTCAGGATTGCCCTTCTGCAAAAGTCAACCAAGACAAACCATCACGACAGATGCCTCAGACCTCGGTTGGGGGGCACACATGCTGGGCAAGTGCATTCAAGGCCTATGGACTCAAGACCAGCTGCACCTGCACATAAATCTAAAGGAAATGATGGCAGTAAAATTGGCAATCCAGGCATTCAGACCTTTTCTCCAAGAAGGTCAGTTGATGATAAGGACAGACAACACCACAGTTATGTGGTACATCAACAAACAGGGAGGCACACACTCATATCCTCTATGTCGGCTGGCACTGGACCTATGGGATGTGGCTCTGAGCTACAACATTCAGTTACAAGCAATTTATGTACCAGGGAAGGAAAACATTCTAGCAGACATATTAAGCAGAACTACAACAGATGCCCACGAATGGATGCTGCATCCGGACATCTTCACAGCCATCACAAGACAATGGGGATTACTACAAATAGACTTGTTTGCATCCCCACTCAATCACCAGCTAAAGAAATTCTGCACAAGGACGTACCACCCACTTGCTTGGAAGGTGGACTCCCTATCTTTCAGTTGGAAAAGCCTGATAGCATACGCATTCCCACCACTTCCTTTGATGCACAAGGTGCTTCTGAAGATCAAAGAGGAACGTCCGAGGATCATTCTGATAGCTCCAGACTGGCCAAGACAACATTGGTATCCATTGCTGAGGAGCATGTCCCGAGAACAAATATGGACACTGCCCCTGATCCCATTACTGTTAACACAGAACAACTACAACATCCTGCATCCAAACCTGAAAACTCTGCAGCTAACTGCCTGGAACATTACATAACAGCAATTAACACAAATTTATCCCAAAGTGTTAAAGACATAATCCTGGAGGCTCGTAGACCTTCAACAAGAAAGAATTATGCAGCAAAATGGAAAAGATATCTCATTTGGAGTACTGCAAAGGGGCAAGATGTGACACTGGTGAACATAGCCAACATCCTGGAGTACTTGGCAGAGCTCTTCCATACAGGCCTGTCCTATTCTTCCATCAAGATACATGCATCAGCTATTTCAGCAAGAATACAGCTTGGATCCTCCTGTCTTCTCGCATCCTCTGCTCAGACAGTTTCTGAGAGGAATTAAAAATGTGAATCCTCCCAGGAAACCTCCATTGCCAGCATGGGACTTGAACTTTGTGCTAGAAAAATTGACACTGTCCCCTTACGAACCAGCAGCAACAGCAGAATTACAATACTTATCCTGGAAGACTGCATTCCTGCTGGCAATAACTTCAGCAAGAAGGGTCTCTGAACTACAGGCATTAATGGCAGTGCAACCCTTCCTGATCTTCCATCAAGATAGAGTGTCCATGAGAACAAATCCTACATTTATGCCTAAGGTGGTATCCAGAGTCTCTTTAAATCAGGCTATCCACCTTCCTACATTCTTCCCCAACCCACAGAACAGGGGAGAAAGGCTCTTACATACCTTGGATGTACATAGACAATTACGCTACTACCTGGACAGGACAAAGACCAATAGAAAAACTGACCAGCTTCTGGTAGCATATGCAACAGGAAAGGAAGGAAAACCAATTTCAAAACAGACAATCTCCAAATGGATAGGAAATTGCATTAGATTTTGTTACTCCTACCATGGAAAGAAAACTCCAGAGAACATCAGGCCTCACTCCACAAGGGCTACAGCCACTACCACAGCTTTCTTATGAGGAGTGGCTACCAAGGACATTATAGAGGCTGCTACTTGGACCTCCGTGCATACATTTGCCAAGCATTATAATTTACCTCTATACTCTAGATCCCGAGCTGGTTTTGCCACTGCTGTTTTGCAAGGGATCCTAACTACACCATAATCTCTACTCATTTCCTCCTCCCCTAGTTTAGCTATGGTATTCTACCCATTTGTAAAGACTGCAGATGCATCCTTGAAGGACATAGTACAGTTTTGTACCTACCATAAATGTAGATGTCCGATAGGAATGCATCTGCAGTCAGGATTACCCACCCTCCTTCCCTCTGAGGTACTCCTAGGGTATTTGCCAACCTTCAGCTAGCTTGGGGGGGATCTATTATGGTGTATTTGTTTGTATATATGTACATGCATGCTTATTTTGTGTGTTTGCTCTCTACTATTTGGAAACTTTGGCATTTATCCAAATTTAGCCATCCAAGAGGGCACCTGGCATCTGGGGCAAGAAACACTGAGGAAAATGGCGTCGGCTGATGCCTTTATACCCGAAGAACTGCCGCAATGACGTCGGGTGAAGTGCGACACCAGCCGATGCCAGACCCAGACTTTGGAATCCGGCCGACCGAAGGGCTGCCTGACGACAGGACAACCCATTTGTAAAGACTGCAGATGCATTCCTATCGGACATCTACATTTATGGTAGGTACAAAACTGTACTTTCCTAGCATTGTCCTTTCAGGGATCAGCTTCCCACTCTGTGCTGGCAGGAAAGCTCTGAAAGTCTTTGCACCCAGACTTGTCTTTTAGTCAGCTCAGTTAGTTCTGCCTGACAGTATGGGCACGTGGAAGGTGCTCTAAAGCTTTGTAAGCTGTTTGACCATTATATCCTCAGTAGGCTATTACACTATGTAGCTAAGGCTACTGCAGCAGTGTTCATTCGTACATTTACTGTTGTGGCAAGTTTTACTTACACAACTGTGCTTTTTCCGTGTCCAGGTGCCTAGGCAGTATGACATTTCCCTGTGGTACATTTGGTTGGGGACACATAGCTAAAGTGACATTCAGCTGCAAAGAAATGTGGCTGATTCAAAATTTCTGTGGGCAAAGACATGGAAAGAGCCATGCAAGAGCCAGAGCAATAAAGAGAGCAGAGGAAACTCAGCAAGAAGGTAGCAGTTGGCCTTATGGGAGGGATAAAAAGGGAAAGGTCAGAACAGAGAAGAGAATTTGTAGAAAGACTACAAGAGGGATGGGGGAGTGGATCACATGTAGCACAGTGAGAGAGAGAAACCTAGCACAGACTGTTGGGAGAGTTGAGGTGGCAAAAGTAGAGGAGGAGAAGTTGCAGATGAGGTTTAGTGACATGGGTCAGAAAGTGAAGGAAATAAGAGCTGGTGTGAGGAAGTTACAGATGAGGTTTAGTGACATGGGTCAGAAAGTGAAGGAAATAAGAGCCGGTGTGGGGAAGTTACAGATGAGGTTTAGTGACATGGGTCAGACAGTGAAGGAAATAAGAGCCGGTGTGGGGAAGTTACAGATGAGGTTTAGTGACATGGGTCAGACAGTGAAGGAAATAAGAGCTGGTGTGGGGAATTAAATGAATGTTTTGGTGAGTAGAGACTTTGTCGACAAGGAATTTAGACTCTGGCATGGGATATCGGATTAAAGGGCTTAGACTTAACAAGATAAGGAAGGAAGTAACCAAGATGGCCACCCATGGAGAGGGGTGGTTGCATTCTCTGATACATGTAAATAATAATGACCTATTAGAAGAGACAGCTAAAGTGGTATTAAACAGTCTAGGAATGTGGGAGTGGAATACAAGGGGGGGGGGTTGGAGGTAACACTGTTAAAACTACTTGTCACCTATGCCAATAGATACCACCTTGCAGAAGGAAATTAAGGAGGATAGTGGCTGTTGTTGGCAGTGGTCAGGGGAAAAGGCTTGTGATTAGTAAGAGGATGGTGGGGTACCTGTCAGAGAGACCAGCACCTTTGCTGGGAGCTGGCTGTAAAGTTGCCTGGAAAGGGGAACAGTGCTTAGAGCAGGGTTGAAAATGGTTATCTTAATGATCATGCCTTTAATCTACGATGAAAGGCATGGGGGATGTCACAGATGTGGAAAAGTAGGGTAGGTGCTCAGATGGGAGACAAAAGATAACAAATGGGCACAAAGAACAATGGAAGGACATATATATATATGGCTCCCAAGTATGCAAAAAAGTCCAGAAAGTTTAGCATTTGTACTTGGAAGCATTTACATAGGTATTTTTGTACCCCAATCAGACTTCAATTAATTTTTTTTTCAAGTAGATGGCAATTGATGGAGGTGTGATGGAGAACAAAGAAGTTCAACTTTGAATAAATACTCTGGGAATTTAATGTGTTTGCAGATTTTAAAAATTCCCTGCAGAGTACTCTGTCGGAAATATTGGGTGACCATATGGGTATAACTAAGGAAATATTCCCTTTGAGCTGGGACACAGGCTCTGAATTGCCTAGACATAGTAAGGTATGTTAATTTTAATTCTGGTGGCTGTCAAAAAAGCAATTACTAAAAAATGGAAATCCAAGTCTAAACAAACTGTATTTGAAGTATTGAATATTGTAATAGAGATAAAAAAACTGGAAGTGGTATCTTTAGAAAAAGGATGGAGCATATACTTAAATGGAAATTGTGAGAATAATGCATGCAGAATAATGTTCAGGAGGAGGAGAGAAGTTGAAGGGGAGACAGGCATTGAGCCTGTGTAATTTTGTGTACATATTTATGTAATTTTGGACTTATAAAAAAGAACATATGTGATGTATAGTTTATGTAACTGGAAATATGTTAATATGCTTTGCCTATGTCTTAAATGATAATTTAATAAAGTTAAAAGTGGGTACAGTACATAAGAAAAGGAATAAGCAAGGGTGGATAGGGACGGCTGAGTAGTATTACAGTGCATTTTAAGTATTCTGGTTAGGAATATTGAGGAGATGCAAGCAGTGATGAAGAAGCCAGTTAATAATCATTACTGCTGTTGTATTGCTATTGTATGATAAGATGACGTAAGTATGGAGGTGCCTGGCTGTAAGTTGTTTAGGAAAGGTAAAAAAGAGATAAATGGTAATGCAGTAGTAATTTAAATAAAGGGGTGGGTATCAGTAGTAGGAGAAGGAAGACCACCACCACCTGAAAGGGACATAGGTGTAGATAAGGTCAGAATTACGGGCAAGCACCCTGATTGTTAAATTACAGGAAGATGTAAATGTTGATGGATTAATACAGTCTAATGATTCCTCAGAGCCATCAAACAGACAATGATGAGATAGTGGTGAAAAAATAAAGGAGTGTGGTCAGATGAAGAGGATTATCCCCATAATGGATGTGAACCTGGCAGGAGATGATTGTAAGATTCAAAGCTCTAGGGTAAACCGAAAGTAGGAGATGGAGTTCAGCCATCTAGTGTGGAAATGTATCAAAAAGATAGTTTTCATGGTATGATTATAAACAGGATAAAGGAGGCAGAGATTTTCAGGTGAAAGTGCCATTACATTCCTGTAATCCTGACATTATGAGCTGGTGTGAAAAGTTGAGAATATGTAGACCAATTGGTGTGGCATTATGTTGATCTGGAAGAGGATCAAGGATGTTTAAGTGGTCTGAGGACAAAGTAAGAGAGTAAACAATCTATAGTCTATGGGAATCTGTGAGGAAAGGAGTACATGGTGATATATACAGGGTTGGAAGAATAGGCAGTAAGGTAAAAAAGTAATAAGGCCATTATGGCTACATTCAAACATGAGGCTAGCGATTAAGGTAAAAAGTTGAAAGGAGGAGGTTTGAAGATGGTAGATCCATGGAAGTAATTAGCAAGCCAGCAAACAAGGTGAAGGCAGCAAAAGAAAATGTTGAAAAGGAGTTGACAGAAGGTGTCAAGAAGGGGAGCTAAAGCTGTTATAGGTATAGTGTGGAAAGAAGAAAAGTAGGAATCGACAATGTCAGGCTGAGCAAAAGTAAGTGGGAAATTTAAAAAAACTGAAAAAGCAGAGATATTGGATTAATGATT
This sequence comes from Protopterus annectens, assembly GCF_019279795.1. Classification (NCBI taxonomy): domain Eukaryota; kingdom Metazoa; phylum Chordata; order Ceratodontiformes; family Protopteridae; genus Protopterus; species Protopterus annectens. Next base: position 338,831,229 of record NC_056733.1, on the reverse strand, counting down.
TACTTCAGTTTTCATGAAGGAAGATAAGGTGAGGGGGTAGAGTAGAGTAGGAAGTGTAGTAAACAGAAACCAGAATAGACAGAGAGGACTTGGGAAATAATTGTTTGCCCCAAAGGAATAAACAGAAAAGAGACCGGATGGGGTACTTCTCAGGGTCATCAGAAGTCTTTTTGGAAAAATCACTTAGTAACGACCTTCAATAGAGCACTGGCAAGTATAGAAGTGCTTGTAGACTGGAAGACAGCAAGCTTTCTGTCCTTATACGGGAGGGGGAGTAGGGGGTGCAAAAATATCTGGAGAATTGCAGGACTGTTGGTGTGACACTAATGGCAGGGAAAGCTATGGAGAGAAACTGGATGGAAAGGCTGGTTGCTTTGCTAGAACATAACAATCACCAGGGCAGCAACCAGCACAGGATCATGGCCAGAAGAAGTTTTCAATCAAACCCAATCCATTTCTCCGATGTTACAGCAGAACTTGACAGGGAAGTATTGTAAATGACGTCTAACTGCAGATTATCAGTGCCTTTTGCATTGTGGCACATAAAACAACATGTAGAAAAACTGGGGAGAAAGATTGCAATCCAGTCATCAGTCATCAACTGGAGTTGCAGCTTTCCTTTCAGGCATAATTCTCAGCTGTCCACATTTTTGTCTTATATTTATAGTCCCTTATAAAATTTGTGGATTTCTGGCCAATCCAGTAGGACTGAAGTCATTAATGATATACAATTGACTTTCAGACGTCATATCTTTCAGAAAATGCATGCTAACACAAATTCTGTTGTTCTAGCCACTTTCTAAGTTGATAAGAGCAATATTTAAAATGTGTCCCTATTTTTGGGCCTTTGTCCCTCCATTATTTTAGGCTTTGTCCAGATTTCTTGCACTAAGTGATTGGGAGGTATGCTTTCAGGTGTTTGTTTCATTTCTTACTTTTCCTTTTCAGTTTTTCTGCCCTTTATACCTTCTGTGTGACCTTAGGTCACTTGACCACTTGGTATTGATCTGTTTATTTCTGGATACATGACATTTTGGAGAAAGACTAAGAGCCTCGTGATTTGGCTGCCATTACATTAGCAATGGTGAAGGATTTCATTATTTATTTATTTTTTGTACTTTGTGCTTTCCCTAGATGTTACGATACAACATTCACAGTACATGTTGCCTTTACATACATCCGCATAGGGCAGTGGTGCAGCTATGCATTCCTGATGTGCGATCTGGTTTTGATTGGATTGCTGAGGGATATCACTTGTTTGTTCCCATTAAAGAGATGTTTCTGTGAAGTTGGTTCGATGTACTTCCTACCAAGGAAGGAGAGCCAGTTGTGGGCATTCATTCTTTCTTCCTTTCAGGTTTTCAGTCTCCCAGGTCCATTAGTTGAATCTGGGTCACTAGTGTTGCAGTCTGGTGACATGTGATTGTTATCAGTGAACTAAATGACACCAATTCTGTTTGACTCAGTCTCCCGTGCTAGTGCACTGTAGATGGAAAAGGTAAAATTACTTTAAGTGGTTGCTGCTTGTTATATTTCTTCCCTTTCTAGAAGGTCCATGGAGGGTCATACAAAAGAACAGTGTTTTTATATGACTTAGGGTAGTTAAAAGTGTGTTGAATATTTTTAAGAGATCAAGTAGAGAACTGTCTCCCATCACTGTGTAACATAATGTTGCCAGAAAATGAAGGAAGAAACACAACTGTTGCTAAAATAATTATGCCATTTGAGAAAAAAATATCATAAAAATAACTCTTTAAAGGTAAGGACATAGAGGTTTGCTGAATGCTGTTAAAATAAAATGAAAAGCTTTGTTCCAATTTTAACTTGAGCAGATTCATGCATATAAATATACAATTTTATTCCGGTGCACACATAAATACAGCCAGATAATCAGTTACAAATCCACAGCTGCTTCATGTCTCATTCTTAATTTAGGTTTTGAAGATAATTTGTCATCAATCCTTCTACTTGTGTTGACATTTAATTTCCCAGTCCTTGTTTTTCCTGCTGCAGCACATTATTATAATCAACTACTTATTCTTCAGGAACAGTTTTTACAGTTTCATATTTAACTTTTTGTATGCCATCTAATATACTGGAGTGCTTAGTTAATGCATTAGCATCCTTCCTCCTTGCCTTAGCCTTCAAATATTCCATTTTTGTTTTATTTTCAGATGTGCTGCTCTAAATAAAATCTATCATCCACCAGTGCACATGTTACTCGATTAATTATTACAGCGTACATGTTTACAATTATCCAGTCATTCTGTATGTTTAAAACTCACATCATTTAATCAGATGACAGACTCTACAGTCTGCATACAGAAGGTCTCATCTTGCCACTTAAGTGCACACCTTTTTCTTGCTACATTGTAGAGGCCTGTTTCATATTCTGCAATGTTCCTAGCATTTATGTGTGAGGCCATCATCTGTTCTGTTTCTATAAATTAAATGCGTATTCATATAGAATGTTATCTGAATGGGTGAGAGTCATTTAACAGCTGCTGACACAAACCTGAAAGTTTCTAAAGTTCACACCACAGAAATATTTTTTCCTGACTTGTCCTTAACTTAAAATTGCTAGGATGTGGGAGTAATAATAATTAATATGGGGACATTCCCCTCTATTAACTTATTACCTTCAAGTTCTAGGAAGTTGAACATAACTGAGGTTTTACCGACCAGCACTTTAGTGCCTTGCAGTTTTTGGCAGGATTTAATAAAACTAAGAGGTTCCCGGTTTGCTTCTCAGCTAGGGTGTTTTCCGTGGAGAGTCTGCATGTCCTCCCCGTGTTCATATGGGTTTCCTCTGGATACTCTGGTTTCTTTCCACATTACAAAGACATGTAGTAGGTGGATTGGACACTTTAAATTGACAGTAGGTGTGAGTCTGTGTGCAAATGTGTGGTATGGAAAAACAACTGTTGCAAGGATAGCCACCCAGTGGTATAAACCTTAGCTGTAGATGATTGTTACTGTTGAAGTGACACCCCAACCACATGTGCAAAAATTGGAAAATGGGGTTGTGGATGGATGGATAGATGGATTTTCATTTTATGATTGTGCACCAGTAAGTCACAGATTAGGTAGCGTATTATACACCAGCGACCCTTATGGGGGAGAGGTTTATGGATACAGATTGTGGAGTTGTGTTGATGCCTGAGAGTACATGTGTTTATTAGGGTGGATGTTGTGCTTCTCTAGCAATCCCTGCACTGGGATGGAAAGTCTGTGCCTGTATTGCTAGGACAGTGCTAAACACAGGGTAAGAGATGGTAACGGTTAAGGCATGGAAGATCAAAAATGAAAATTAAACCTCCCATTACACTTATTTTGGAGCTGTTGGAGCTGTATATTTATTTAATTACATGTAATTGTTGCATGAACAAAGACTGATGTCAGTGAAATTGATCTGATATTTGTGGTGTTTATGCAATGCTGTCTACCCCAAGAGCAGCAACAGAGGTAATGATCTGATATTACAAGGTGTGAGTTGTTTGCACAGTGCTATGTGCCCAGATGGCGGTAACACTGCAGTCATCTGATATGGGGTTTGCTTGTACAGTTCTGTGTACCTAGAGAGCAGTTGTGGTGGTAACCTGACACAGGCATTAGTTTGTACAGTGCTATGTGCCTGAGGATCAGTCATACTAGTAGTAGTCAGAAAAAAAAGGTGTTTGTGCAGCACTACTTCCTTAAATAGCAGTGGCACTGGAAGTAATCTGACATGGGGTGGTTATACAATTCTTTGTTCTTAGAGAGCAGTGGGGCATGCAGTAATATATCATTATGGATAGCTTGTATAGTGCTTTGCACCCAAGAGCAGTGATAGTGACAGTAATGTGACATGGAGGATGTTTTACAGTTCATTATAACTAGAAACCAGTGGCAGAAGCAGTAATTTGGTATCGGGGACGGGTGTACACTGCTTTGTACCCAAAAAGCTGTACCTTTTGCAGGAATTTGACATGGGGGGTGTTGTATAATACTGTATGCTTGAAGGGGTAGTGACACTTACAGTAATCTAATAATTTGATATGGAGAGGTATTTGTACAGTGCTGTGTGCCTAAAGATCAGTGGTAATAGCAGTATTCTAACATATGGGGAGGGTTGTACAGTGCATTATATCCAAGGAGCAGTGACACTGGTTGTAATCTGACCTGGAAGTGTTTGTATAATGTTATATACCTGAAGAGCAGTGGCCTTAACAGTAATGTCACATAAGAAGTAGTACAGTGCTTTTTGCCCAAAAATGACACTTAAAGTGATCTGACATGGGGGGTTGTAAAGTGCTATGTGCCTGAAGATCAGTCACACTCGCTTGGTATGTTTCTGCCGTACTGTACACCTGTACACAGTGACACACTGACAGTACACTGGGATGAGGTGTGCTTGTACAGCACTATGTACCTAGAGAGCAGTGGCACTGGCAGTAATCTGACATTGTGCAGTGCTGTATGCCTCAAGAGTAATGGCACTGGCAGCCTACTATAGGGTGTGTTTATACAGTTCTGTGTACTTAGAGAGTAGTGGTACTGTCAGTAATCTAATATGGTTATATTTATACAGTATTACATACCTGACAAGCAGTGGTGCACATGTGGGTGTACAGTGCAGTATTCATAAAGAGCAGTGGCACTGCCTGTAATGTGGCATGGGAGTGTTTGTACAGTGCAGTATGCATGAAGAGCAGTGGCACTGCCAGTAAAGTGGCATGGGGGTGTTTGCACAGTGCAGTATGCATGAAGAGCAGTGGCACTGTTAGTAAAGTTGCATGGGGGTGTTTGTACAGTGCAGTACGCATGAAGAGCAGCGGCACTGCCAGTAAAGTGGCATGGGGGTGTTTGTACAGTGCAGTATGCATGAAGAGCAGTGGCACTGCCAGTAAAGTGGCATGGGGGTGTTTGCACAGTGCAGTATGCATGAAGAGCAGTGGCACTGTTAGTAAAGTTGCATAGGGGTGTTTGTACAATGCATTATGCATGAAGAGCAGCGGCAGTGCCAGTAAAGTGGCATGGGGGTGTTTGCACAGTGTTGTGTGCCTAAAGACGAGTACTGGTAGCAGCCTGGTAATCATACATGCTTGTAAAAGGAAAACAGTATTACAAGCTGTGCTGCTAGGGGTGACACAATGTAGCTTAGAAGGTTGAAATACAGCTAAAGTAGGACAGGAGGTAATTGCTGTTGTTCTTACCCTGGGGTTTAGTCTGTTATCTCGTATTTCCAGATGGCAACCCTGTCCCTCTACTACCTATTTACCAGACAGAGCTACCGTATGGCCATCATAGGATGCACTAGTACCCAGTGGGTTAGTATTATTAGCAGCAGACACACATGACTTACAGGATGTATGCTCACACTGCAGACCAGGACACCATTGTGTCCCTCCTTGTGTACCTCCTGTTCAGGGTGTCTTGTAGAAGAATACCATGTCAGTACTGAGCTCTTTATACCATCTTTCTATGAATCTACACAGCTGTTTGGTTTTACTGCATTCAGGATTCCTCACAACAGATGGATTTATGCAGTGTTCACCACAGGTACCCATGCTTATTTGCAGGAAAGAACAAATCAGTTCTGGAAGAACTGAATAGCATTGCATATACTGCTTTTGATCTGCATGTCATCTATGCTTAATGCTGTCAGAGTGGTGCCATCGTATTACAATGTGATATATGCTGCTACATTATGGACCAGCTTTGGTGCTGCCGTACTATGGTAGTGGTGACAGGAGGACACAGTTGAGCATCTGTCTGCATGTGTGTGTGTGTCTGTGTGTGTGTGTGTGTGTGTGTGTGTGTGTGTGTGTGTGTGTGTGTGTGTGTGTGTGTGTGTGTGTATCTGTGTATACTCTTAATCATGTATGGTGATCATTTTTATGAACAGCAATAATCATGTGGCTTAGTAACTGTTCATGTTTTATGTTTAAGTTCTAGATCCTTTCGCCAAACTCATACTTTCATTTTCTATTTTAATTTTGTTATTATTGTGATTTACATTAAAATATGTCTTCCTGCTAGCAAACTGAATGTTCAGTGTCCTTTTTGGGGACTTCCCTATCTGATATTCCTGACTATCCATATTTCTGAATTTTCCTCTTTTGCCTTTATTCAGGAGAGTCACTGCCTCATACAGGTGTACACAGTGATGTGAGATGTCATGTGAGGAGGACATGTTTAGCCCCTGTACCACTATTTTTGTATCTATTTTTGCAGTCTGGATCTTGAGCTTAATGTTCATCATGGGAAAATTCCAACTTTTAATATGTAAAATTTTGAAAACTTCACATAAACCAGGACCCACACCAGCACTGTCTCTGCTGTCTGGGAGCAAAGAATAATAGGAAGTATTGGTGTAAGTGTCAGCAGTAGTAACCAGTTGAAATATTGGAATTCTCATGAGCAAGTCCCAAAATACAGAGACTGAATAGACAAAAAAAACAGACTTGTTTATACAAAGTCCAAGATGGCCATTTTTCAAAATATTCATTTTCCAAAGAGGTATGGTGATCTTGGAGTTAGTATATATACGTTCAGGGGTGTGGGGGCATACCCCCCATATTGGGGATGCAGGGGGAGAAATGAGGTTCAATGAGTAGAGCGAAGTTCAAGATTTGCTCTTCTCATGCAGTTTTGGTCTTTTTATTTGGTCTGTAAACACTCGGCATCACGAGTACTGACATTTCAGTAAAAAGCTGTCAGCAGTTTATCCCAGTCCCTTGCTGTAGGTGAAGCAAACAATCAAGTCCAAGGCCAATTCTGATAAGTTGAATGCTGCAGAGGATGCTTACCAAAGGGACTAACAAAACGATCACTTATGCAGTCACAGGCTCGTATCAGAACTGCATAAGAAAGTGAGAGTCAAGTGATAGACAATGGTCACACCCTTCTACTAAATTCACTTTGAGGTGACGTTGTACTCCTTATGAGTCACAAGCTTCATAATGACTAGAGAGAGAGAGAATGAGCTTGCATTCATCATTAGACAATGAGAAGAACAGTATGAAGAAGAGTGTGAACGTTTTACCCATAGTAGCAGTCATGGGGATGCATCCAGGAGTGTTTATACTGTCATATCTGTGTAGAGAATACATAGTCAATGCCTGTTCATGTGTTGCAGTCCCTGAAATATCCCATCACAGACAGGGTGTTTACACTCAGGTTCAAAGTGCCATCTCCTTAATCCTCCCTGGGTCATCTGGCTAATAAGTTAGGGAAAAGAAAAATCTCAGGATTGTTCTTGCATGCTTTAAACCCACAGGATTGATCAAGGTGTTATGCATATGACAATGACAAGTGTTTAATGCCTTGTGAGCTATCCTTGCTTCTGTGCAAGCATACCCTTACAGAGCATGAGTTCATGCCAGTTGTATGCCCTGCTTAGGGTTCTCATGACCGAGCTGTACTTCCAGCATATACTTCCTTTGTAGGCATTTAGGGCTTAGTCACCCAACCATCTGGTACCTACCTGCCATACTGTTGTCACAGAATCCGCTATGTATTTTAGCATTAAAAAGTATTAATGGTATCAAACCAATCTCTAGAAACAGCTTTTTCAGAATGTATAAAAGGACCCTTGTAATCCTGTTCATCCAGCATGACTTCTGAGTTTCGAGTTGCTTGTCATATCCAATACAGCTATATTAAAGCGCTAAGCTACAAACTCATAGGTTCATAGGTTCATACTAGGCTATCTGCCCTGGGGCATTTATAAGCCTAGCCCGATTGTGTTTGGCTTACGCCACCCCTTGATTTGAGTATACTGTGCCCTTTTTAAAGTTTAGTTTACTGTACCTCTGTCTAATAGTGACACGGAAGTAATCCCCGGGACAAACCTACGATCCCCCATCCACTCATCAAGATTCTTCTTGAAGAGAGTCAGTAAGGTGCTCAGCCTAACATGAATTGGAATTCTATTCCAGAGCGAAGGGAACCTCTGGGTTAGGAATCTGTCCCTCCAGCATGTTCTATTTATTTCTGTGCTGAGGTTCAGGTCCCTCGAGCGCGTGGCTCTAAGGGATTTAGATTTACTGAGGTGGAGCATGTCCATTAATTCTGGGTTGGACATAGCTTTATATGTCAGGCATAGATCGCCTCGAAGTAGGCGGTATGCAACTGAGTAGAGCTGGAGTTTTTTTAACTGAGCAGCATATGGCATCTGTTTGAGTCCCTTGATCCTCCTGGTAAGGTACTTTTGGGGTCTTTCTAATTGCTGCAGGTGTCGGGTAAGGTACATCCCAAAGGGGCATTGTATTCTATGATGGGCCTGATGAGGGATGAATAAAGGGGCACGATTACCTCTCTTGATCTAGATGTGAATCCTTTCATGATGAGGTGGGCTATGTAGAAGGTCTTTCTAACCACTTTGGCAATGTGGTTGTCAAAGGAGAGATTGCTATCAACTTGGGTCCCCAGATCCCTAATTACTTTCTCTGTACTTAATGGGTTACCACCTATGTGGTAATTTGTGGGCACATTGTTTTTGCCAAAGGGTATGACTATACACTTTTTGGCATTTAGCTATAGACCATGGCTCTGGCACCAGTTATCCGTCTCTGCGAGACCTTTTTGAAGGATGTTTGTGTCAGCTGGAGAGTCAATTATGGCGCCCAGTTTGCAGTCATCTGCGAACTTGGTGAGCCATAGTCCTCCCACGTTGGCCTGTACCTCAGAAAAGTAAATACCAAACAAGAGAGGTCCCAGGACAGAACCTTGTGGGACGCCACTTGTGACCGGTTTCGAGTCTGACATGGCTCCAGCAACTCTGACTCTGTGGGTTCTGTCTTTGAGCCAGTTTGCGACCCATCTTGTGACATAGGGGTTTATATTTAGGCTGGATAGCTTATCTATGATGCCCGAGTGGGGTATTGTGTCAAATGCCTGTGCAAGGTCCAGATAGGCTGTGTGGACTACCTTCCCTTCATCTATGGCCTTGGTGACTGTTTCAAAGAAGTCGACCAGGTTCAAAAGGCAGGATCTGCCCTTGACGAAGCCAAATTGGGTAGGATCTAGTGTCTGTAGGTCCCCAATGTCTTTGTTTGAGTTCCATGATGATCCTCTCCATAGCCTTGCAGACTAGGCTAGTCAGGCTTATGGGGTGATAGTTTCTAGGGTCAGCAGAGGTGCCACCTTTGTGGAGTGGGACCACTGTTGCTGTACGCCATTCTTTGGGCACATATCCTGTAGTGAGGCTGAGATTGTACAGCAGTTTTACTTGAGGGATTAGTTCTTCTTGGAGTTCATGTAGGACGCGACCCGGGACGCCATCTGGTCCCATGGAAGCAGTGTTTTTTGCTTTGGAGAGGGCGGCCTTCACCTGAGGCATCAGAGATGTTTGGGAGGCTGCACTCTGCCGGGATAGATACTTGCTCTTTTGGGGGGCAGGGGGGGGGAGAAGTTTGCACTGAACCTGTCTGCCAGGATATAGGCGATGTCTGTGGGTTCAGTGTATTTTTTGTCATTTAGAATCAACTCAGAACAAGTCTGGGAGTTGCATCCCAGGTTCCTAACATAACTGAAAAAAGCCTTATAATTGTCTTTAGTGTCCTGTACAATTTTTCTCTCGAAGCTGGCCTTGGAGGATTTTATGAGGGATCGTAATTTTTTGCTAGTACTGATCAGAGATGCCTTCCCTTTTAGGGATTTTGCTCTATCATGTAGTAGCTTCCTCCTTCTGTTGTACAGTTTATTTATGGCTGGGGTCCACCAGACTGGACACCTGCCTTTGGATGATTGGGTCTTGATTTTGTTTGGGATAGCATGATCCATGCATTCCTGGAGATGCCCGTAGAATGCGTTTATATAGGATTCTACTGTTTGGGCCGTAGTTTCCACTGGATTGGGGGCCTTGAAGGATTCCACTTCGGTTTTGAGAAGTGTAAAGTTCGCTTTTGAGAAGTTTTTCACTGTGGTTTTCTGGGCTGGGGGTGGGTTCGGGATGTGGATATCCAGTGAATTTAATTTATGGTCTGATCTTACCAATGAGGGATATACTTCTGGTATGGAGCATAGAGTCCCCATGTTGGTAATGATCAGGTCTAGTATGTTTTCCCCTCTTGTGGGAGTGGTGACTAGTTGTTCCATAGCATTTGAGTTTATAAATTCCAGGAAACTTTGGGCTAAGGTGCTGGGGCTTGAGTAATGCTCCCAGTCTATGTTTGGGTAGTTGAAGTCGCCCAATATAATGGTGTTCCTTTAAGATCTTTCCCTTTCATAATACCTGAAAGTCCTTCTCTTTTCAGATCTTATTTGCCACTGTCTTTATTGGAAGCTCAATTTGGTTTCAGCTAATAGCTCATTATATTTTCTACTGACAGCTGTTATCTGGCTTTTTAGCCATTTTTATGGTTAATCTAGCTCCTTTGGGATCCTAGTGTAACTTTTGTCCTTATTTAAATCTTTCTTCACCTAGCTGATGCAGCTTAGGCTGTGTTTATTTCTGAATGTGGTGGGGAGAGGGGTAGAATAGACAAGTGAAAAGGAAGTGGGATAACGTTGGGGTATTCTGGTTGTTGTAAGGGGTAATAGGTGCCAATACATATGAGTAGTTCTGTATGAAAATATTAAGAAAGGAGGAGTATGTATCAGGGGAAAGTAGAGAATACTTTTTTATATGAGTTTTTGCGGGTAAACCAAGGAAAAGGATGCAAGTTAATACAGACTTAGTAAAAGGGGGAGGCGTGATTAAGGAATGCCAGGGAGTTGCCTACTTTGCACTAGTGGGGAGGGGGGGGGTAAGGTGTTAATGTTTAGGAAATGGTCTGTGGTGAGTGGTTTGGTGAAGGCAGGAAGTGGTGTGCAAGAAGTCGGATGAGGCAAACAGTGATGTGTAAGAAATGAAGGAGGCGGGAAATAATGTGCTTGGGGGGAGAGATGTGAAGTGTAATGAAGCAAGGTAGAAAGTGATGTATAAGAAGTGGGAGTGTGTTATGTTTTGTTATGAAAAATATGATAAATCTCTGACATCTACTCCTACCACATTCAACAAGAACTGTGTTTACTTATCAAGATTTTTTTTCACTATGGCAACTTGCAGACTGTCATCTCTAGATAATTTGTCTTCCTCTGGGGCTACCTCATTATGAAGAAGTCTGCCATAAATCCACTCAGGAAGTCAAGCTGGGGACTTCGTCTTGTTTTTCTGAAAATAATAAACTGGATCATCCTAGATATCAAAGTTATGTATTTTACTTTAATGACAGATATTGATAACACAAGTCCATCCTCTGCAATATACCCACCTGCCTTCTCCCAGCTCAACAGGTAAGGCCTAAAAGAGGCTGTTTTAGGTGAAATTCCTTTTATGGTGGTTTGTCTTGTAGGTACTTTGCTTATGACCAGTGCACATTTGATCTGAAGACAAAGAGTAGCACAGTACACTATGAGTAAAGATGAAGGGCTGAAGTCTGGAAAAGTTTTGGGTGCTGAGTTGACTTAGCTTGTGGTTAAGTCCTGTATATTTTAAGATGATGACTACAGATTATCAAGCTGTGTTATTAATGTACATAACTTTTGTTTACTGCATTTACCCTGGGTCACGACTGAAAAGAGTCTTTGGACTAGCTCACTCACCTAGTTAACAAAGTCAGTAAATATATAAATCTTGCACTCCATGTTGCCTTATCTGGTGCTGGTGTATCTTTCTTTGAGAATCTCTACAGAATAGTGTTCCTCACAGTACTTCTATTTTCTCATGCATTACTGTACTTTGAAAACTTTTGATGTTAGGCTAGCAACAGTACTCCTTTCCATGCCACATCTATTGCCAATTAGCTTTAATTAATTTCCATGACTGGATCACCACTGAAGTGGACAATAGGTTCCCAGTACATGTGGTTTATTTGGAGATTATTGAGACATTTGGCACTATAACTTATAGGAATTTTACTAGCAGAAATAAAGACAATGATAGTTGTTAAATGTGACCATAAGTAAGACAAGAGTAAAAATGTGTGTGAAGGTTCTCTCTTTACCTGTAAGAGAGGGGAGCTGTGAGCAGCCTATCTATCCCTGGTGGAGTGGTTTCAGCCCAGAAATTAGTACTTTATTGGCGATTTTGGGCTAATTTCTATCTCTTTCATTTCCCTGCTATAAAACCTGCATTAGCACAGTTTTGCATGCCGGGCAGTGCCGGTTAGCTAGGGTATAACTATTCCCGGCTCCACAAAGTCTACTCTTCAGTTTTTCCCTTGGAACTAGACATACTTTCAACTTAAGCACTCAAACCATTCACTTCTCAGCCTAGCACTTGCTCAAAACTCATAGCAAGTACTAATAAACCTTAGTACTATGATCCCCCCCATACTGTAGAGAAGGACAAGGCTCTCTAGTTGACCTTACCAGCCAATCAGTAAAACAACTCACTGTACCTATCCAGGCATGTCCAAATGGCAGTTTCAGGTGTACTCTCCGGTCTAGCTGGTGAATCTGGGCATTTTGAGGCAATGTTACAACTGCATCATATACATAGACAATCCTCTCTACCTGCCACCAAACAATAATACATGCAAGAGATGCAATTATACAATCAAACTGAAGGCTAAGCTCTCTCAACCCAAGACTGGACCAGACAGTCAAGAGGAGAAGAGAGTTACTTGCACCACACCACCAGTCTCACATAGACCTATGAAACCAGCACCGGCAAAAAACACACATAAATACACAAAAACATACTCAGAGGCTCTAAATAAAAATCTGCAAAAGCAACAGAGAACTCCAAAGCAGACATCCAAGCAACCTCCACCCCCCAACACAAACCATGAAACACATACTTCACAAAACCAGTGTGCCACGCAGTCACAGCCCTTAAGGCAAAATAACATACCCAACACACTAGTAATAGGTGACTCTATAGTCAGGCACACTGACGTCCCACTCACTAGGCTGAACAAGGAGAAGGTTACTGTTAGCTGCACGTCAGGTGCCAGGATCTGCCACATAACACAAGCATTCGGGTCACTCCAGAACAAGTACAAATATGACTCTGTCATTGTCCATGTTGGTGTGAATGACCTGAGCCGTACCTCCCTGCGCTACATGAAAAGAGACATGGTAGAGCTCTCTGATCACGTAGACCAGGCCAGTATGACCCTGACCCTGAGTGGCATCCTGCCCTCACCAAGAATGATATCACAGTATAAAGAAAAAACTATCAATTTCAACAATTGGCTAAGCTTCTGGTGTCATTTAAAGGGGATCCAGTGTCTGTCAGCCTGGGATGACATGCTTGACAAGCCACACTGCTTAGCTAGAGATGGCTTGCACCTGTCACCCTTAGGCTTTCGAATACTGGCAAAGGCTCATGCCACCCCCATAGTGCCATTTTTTGGCAAGGCTCAAAAGACAAACCCATCGCTGTAAATAGCACAAGTAACAAATAACTGAGGGTAATGCTACTCAGTGTCAGAAGTCTAAACCTCAAAATGCATGCACTCGAAACACTCCTCAGTATGGAGAAAACTGATATATGCGCAATAACAGAAACCTAGTTTAAGGCTCCAGAGAGCACCCCAGCACTACCAGGCTACAACTCATACCATACATTTCGCCCACAAAACCGGGACCGAAATACAAAAGGCGGGGGCGTATCCATATTCATCACGGATGCCCACACCTCCAGGTCAGTGGCACAGCACGATGCTTCAGAGATCATCCACGTGCAACTAACAACGGGCAGAACTGCAATTCAAATTGTAGCTTGCTACAGATCACCCACCATTTCTCAGGACCCCATTCTGCATTTCTGGAAACACTGGGAAACATAAAGGTCCTACCAAACACCCTGATATTGGGTGAGTTCAATTACCCAAACATTAACTGGAAGAACTACTCAAGTACTCACTCCCTTGCCCAACATTTCCTAGAATTTATAAACTCAAACACCCTGGATCAACTGGTCAACACCCCCACCAGAGGTGACAACATGTTGGACCTGGTCATCACCAACATGGGCGACCAGAGTTCCACACCGGAGGTCAACCCCTCGCTGGTTAGATCTGACCATAAACTAATCACTCTGGATATCCACATTCCACCCCCCCCCCACCCCACCCCTGGTCAAAGAAACCACCGTGAAAAACTTTTCAAAAGCAAACGTTACTTAAGACCGAGGTAGAAAGTTTCAAATCCCCCATGCTAAAGGATAACGCTGCCCAAGGTGCAAAATCCTTTACTAATACACTCTACGGGCACCTACAAGAATACATGGATCGTGCTATCCCAAGCAAAACCAAGAATCACTCCCCCAAGAAAAGGAAACCAGTCTGGTAGACCCCTGCCATAAACAAGCTATACAATAGAAGGAGGAAACTAGCACAGAAAAGAGTAAAATCCCAAGAGGGGAAGACATCCCTGATCAGTATCAGCAAGAAACTATGATCCCTCATAAAATCATCCAAGGCTAGCTTCGAAAGAAAAATTGCCAAGGACTCCAAAGATAACCACAAGGCATTCTTTAGCTATGTCAAGAATCTAAGTGGCAATTCCCAGATCTGCTTGGAGTTAGTGCAGATTGTTACAAAATAAACTGAACCGACCGATATCGCCAACATCCCGGCAGACAGGTTCAGTGCAAACTTCACTCCCAAAAGGGCCCATAACCATACCAGAAGAATGTAGTGCCCCTGAAATCACAGACACTCAGGTTAAAATGGCCCTCTCCTAAGCCAAAAACACAGCATCAGTGGGTCTGAATGGTGTCCCAGGCTGCGTCCTACATGAAAGATGAACTAACTCGTCACCTAAACACACTGTTCAAACTCAGCCTCTCCACAGGCTGCGTGCCCATAGAGTGGCGTACAGCAACGGTTATTCCGCTCCTGGAGCTACAACAGACCCCAGGAACTATCGCCCTATAAGCCTGACTAGCTTCATCTGCAAAGCTATGGAGCACATCATCATGGATCTCATTAACAGAGACATTGGGAACCTCCAAACACTGGACCCTACCCAGTTTGGCGTTGTTAAGGGCAGAGCATACTTCCTAAACCTGGTGGACTTCTTTGAGACAGTTACTAAGGCTATAGATGAGGAAAAAGTGGCCCACACAGCCTAACTAGACCTCGCAAAGACCTTCGACACCATTCCCCATTCCGGTATTATAGACAAGCTCACCAGCCTGAACATAAACCCCTACATCATGAGATGGGTTGCCAACTGGCTCATGGACAGAACACACATGGTAAGAGTTGCGGGAGCTAGGTCTGACTCTAAACCGGTTACAAATGGCGCTCCCCAGGGCTCAGTCTTAGGACCCCTCCTGTTCGGCATATATTTCTCAGCGGTACAGGCAAGCACAGGAGGCCTATGGCTGACCATGTTCGCAGACGACTGCAAATTAGGGGCTATAATTGACTCTCCGGCTGACACAGACATCCTCCTGTCAAAACCATGGCCTCAAGCTAAATGCCAAACAGTGCATAGCCATCCCCTTTGGAAAAAACTACCCACAAATTACCACATAGGTGGTAGCCCCCTAAATACGGAAGACGAAATAAGAGATCTGGGGACCCAAGTAGATAGTAATCTCTTCTCTGATAATCACATTGCCAAAGTGGTTAGAAAATCCTTCTATATGGCCCAGCTAATCACGAAAGGGTTTGCATCCAGATCAAAAGAGGTCATTGTGCCCCTCTACGCATCACTCATCAGACCCATCATAGAGTACAATGCCCCATTTGGGATGTACCTTACAAGACACCTGCAATAGCTGGAAAGACCACAGAAGTACCTCACCAAGAGGATCACTGGCCTCAAACAGATGCCCTATGCAGCTCGACTGAAGAAACTCCAGTTGTACTCAGATGCATACCGCCTACTTAGAGGTGATCTCTGCCTGACATACAAGACCATGTCCAACCCAGAATTGATGGACATGCTCCACCTAAAGAAAACCATATCCCCTCGAACCACACTCTCTAGGGATCTAAACCTCACCAACAACAATAAATATGACGTGCTGGAGGGATAGATTCCTGTCCCAGAGACTTCCCATGCTCTGGAACAAGATTCCAATCTACATTAGGCAGAGCTCCTCACTAACACTCCTCAAGAGAAACCGTGATGAGTGGATGGGAAACAGGAAGTTTACCCCGGGGATCACTTCAGTGGCTTTGCTGGACAGAGGCACAGGGAACTAATCTAAGGGGGTGGCAAAAGCCAACACATTCCAGCTAAGCTTATAAATGCCTTTGGCAGATAGCCTAGTACCTCCGTATGAACCTATGAACCTATAATAGCAGACTACTGGGTGAATCTTGAAATGCAGTGTGGAAGAGTAGCATTGAAGACCAGTGTGGCATTTAGATGTAGACCTCTCAACGTTTTTTGCTCAATAATTCCAGACAAATCCATATGTTTTGCTTTTTGAGCACTATAAGCTTGAATGGGGCAAGGGAGCTCACACAGCTAGTAGTAGGCATGAATCAGTCAACAGTGGGAAAGCAATCAGAACAAGAGTACATCTCAAAAGTCTGTGAAGTCTTTATTTTATGTATGTATTTTTTAAAAAGATGGAATAAGCAGAAATCCAATCTACGTTACTTCTGATGGAGCTAATTGTAACCTGCAAGTACTCATATTTAAACTAAGACTTGACTGCCATGTTTCTTCAGGTTATATTCAGAATAATCCAAATTATAGTTTGCACTTTGCAAGAGGAATGACAGAGTCAAATATTTTATTTATTTATTTTACATTTGTTTACCGAGCTAGTCCAACTGGATACATGTCCCTTTTCAGTGGAGGCCCGAGGAGAAAAGCTCCACTACAATACTACTAACGAGATTAAAAATTTTAGCAAAATATCAAAAATTCAAGATATTAGATTATACAAGAAATATGAAAAAAAAAATACACAGAACTGTAAGCCTATGTTCTACTACAATACTTCTAAACAGATAAAAATATACAGAAAAAAACATAGAATTGTAACACTCCAACAAGATGTGAAGTCATTTGAATACAGAATAGTGTACTACTGAAGAATATAGGAGTTATGAACATTGTTTACTCTAAAAGCAATTTCATTAGAGGTTGAGAAATTAAGATATATGTCATTTAGTAGAGGGAGTATCAGAATCAAGTGTGGTGATGAAAATCTAGTAGTCTAGATTTATTAAGTAAGAAGGAATGTTAATGAATCAAATAAATGATTATAAATAAAAGAGAATAAAGGAAATGAAGATTAAGATGATTAGTCAGGCTTATTGATGAGGATGATTAGTCAGGGTTATTACACGAGCAGAGCCAGTGGTTGGATAGGAAGAGTTTTAGGTTAGTTTTAAATAGTGGGAGTGATGTTAGGGTTGTGAGGTGTTGAGGTAGTTGATTCCAAATTTTTCCAACTGATTTGGAAAATATAGAGTCACCTGCTAAGTTATTAGATAAGGAGGTATGAATCAATACTTTGTTAGAGGAGCGTAGGTTCCTCAGATTGGTGTAAGGTTTTATGAGGGTAGAGAGCATTGGAGTGTTGTCAGGGTGATAAAGGGCATTGTGTGCAATAGTAAGTTGGTTAAGCTGAATAAGGTGGGGTAGTTCAAGCCAGCCTAGTTTTTTTAGATTGTGACAGTGATGAGTCCTATATGGAGAGTTAGTGGCATATCTGGCAATACTATTATATGCTATTGCTAGTTTGTTCAGATTAAACTTAGAAAGATTAGTAAATATAGGGGAGGCATATAATAGGGTAGAAATTAAGTGGGTTCTAGCTATAGTAGTTCTGGCTTCAGGAGTTAAGAAGGATTTGATTCTATAGAGAGAGCCAAGTTTTCTATTAGTAGATTTTATTATAGCGTTAATGTGAGTGTCAAATTTTAGTTGATTATCAATTGTAATGCCTAAGAGTTTGGTATTCTGGTCTGGAGAGATAAGGGTACCATTACTAGATATAAGAGTAAAATTAGGGGAGGGAGACAAGTGAGTAGGTGTAAAAAGCAAGAGTTTTGTTTTTTTTGGGGTTAAGGAGGAGACAGTGATTTGAGAACCATTGTTCTATTGTCGAGAAGGATTTTGTGTGAGGGAATGAAGTTCCGACTGTGCTGAGGCTGAGCAAATGATAGTAGTGTCATCTGCATATTGAATATAAGTTGATAGAGAAGTGGTTAGATGAAGGTCATTTATAAAAATGGAGAACAGTAGAGGACCTAAGATAGAGCCTTGAGGGACGCCTATAGAGGTGGGGAGGAGATCAGAGAGATGGTTGTGCCAAAGAACTGCCTGTTTTTGATTATCCAGATAGGATGTAAACCAGTTTAAGGTTGAATTGTCTAGGGAGAGGGACTTTAAACGATGGAGGAGTAGTTGGTGATTGACCATGTCAAAGGCTTTAGACAGGTCTACAAAGAATGCTGAGGAAAGAGTATTCTTATTGCGATTATTGTTAATAGAGTCAGTAAATGATAGTAAGGCTGTGGTTGTACTATGAAATGGCCGAAAACCATGTTGGCAATTAGCTAGGAGATTGTGGCTTAATAGGTGGTTAAGTAACTGTTTGTGGATGCATTTCTCCATTATTTTTGCAAGAGGAGATAGTAATGCTATGGGGCAGAAGTTGGAATATTCAGTAGAGTCACCTCCCTTGAAAAGAGGGATGATGTGTGAGATTTTCCAGATTGATGGAATTGTACTTTCTTTTAAGGTCCTGTTAATCAGTGTTGAGATGGAGTAGGCAATAGCTTTTGCACCTAGTTGGAGGTATTCTGCTGGTAGTTTATCAGCTGAGGGGGTTGTGGGTTTTAATTTTTGAAGTAAGGACAGTATATAAGAGGTGGGTATGGGTTTGAGGTGAAATGGCGGAGGAATTGGGTTTGGGCTTGATAGTTTGGAGGTATCGGGGCTTTGGTGGTTTGCTAGCTTTAATATAGCGGAAGTAAAGAAATTATTAAAGTCATTAGCTGTTTGTAATGGGCAATCAGGATTTGAGCCTAAAGCATTTGGTGTGGCCACTTTCCCAGGAGTACTTTCCCAAATACCTCAATAAATAGAGACATAGTATTGTCTACTTGACGCTGTCTCATTTATTTAAACATGCACATACAAGTCACATTTGTGCGAGTTTTTTTTTTTTTTGCAGTATACAGTAGTAATGTCATGGTTCATTTGCCTGAGAGTTTGGTATACATGAAGTCTTAAATAATTGAGACAAAGTTGAGAATGTGCAAGGCACAACCTTAACCCAAAGTAGGAATTGTAACGTAATGCCCTACTATCATATAACCTTAATATTGTAATGCAGTCTAGTATAATACAATACAGTGTAGTTTGCATTTTAGTGATGTAAATGAGTTCTTCACCTTATGTACCTATGCAAAAAAATGTGTCAGTACACCAGTATAGGAAGAGAGATGGGAAAATAGTAGTGTCTGGAGAAGAACTAGAGAAGGAACTTGAGTTTTTGTGAAAATAAAGTAAACAGTTCAGATGGGATTCATTTCATGGAGTTAAAAATGTGCTAGGTTGTTTGGATACCTGCTACTTGAAATATATTGTTTGACCCCATTGCTGTTATCAGTTTCATGTATGAAATGTATATATATTGGATATAGGTGGGAACCAGAAAAGGATAGTTCAACAGACTTCAAGAAGTGTAAATTCTCTCCTGGTGGTAGGACCCTGAAATGTAGTACCCGAGCTTCTGGTGCTGTGTAAATAATCAGATAGGTCTCCTGCTGCAGGAATAGTGGAAGAAATGGATAGGGTAACAGTAGGAAAGAGGCAGTTGTGCAAAGACAAGCCGCAACACTCAAGTGGGCTCACTAGACTATAGATGTTCTTAATTCATCATCCTCTTATATTCATTTGTACGAATGTAAGTACGTATAGAGGCTCATATAGAATTAATTCAAAATAAATGCCATATATGATATGTGCTTGGGGAATAGAATTCTAGTGGTGAAATACTTAAAGAACATAGCACTGAAGACTTCCCAAGAGCAAAAGAACCTTGCTTATTCATATCTACTGAGATGAAACAGACCAGGAACAGTGCAAGGCATTGGATAGGGTCAGTAAGATGTTATGCTGTATGAAAAAGCATGATTAGCAAAAATGATGCTAATAATGTCTGCTTTATCGCATTTTAGCCAGGTAGTACCTACAGGTGTTTCTGCAATTGCATCTTGTTGACGCTTCTAAGCATCAAATATTGATTGTTCATATTTGCATTAATAATCCCAAAACCATTTTACATTCACAGTTTTAAAAGATTTCGTCTTAAAGCTTACACAATAGCAAACACAACCGTATTGCTTTATGACCTCTTTCTAGTGCAAAGATCAATTAATTGTTGTTCATATAATATTTATTTATAGTGTCATAAAGTGTATTTTTTTCTAAGTATCTCAATAACCAAGTAGCACAGGGAGAACTACTTAGCTTCATATGAAAGTTCTCAGCTGGGTGAACAAAATGCTTTTGACAGTATGTGTGTAACTTGAGTGGTTGTTGAAATATTGTAAGTTATTTACAAAATATTACTAACAATAATTATCGTGTTTACTGTGACATAAAATCCAGTTTATGACTTAAAACCTAAAAAAAATATCACCACTATAAAAATAGTTTGTCATGAAAAGTTTGCCATTTTCACTTCTTTAGTAGCCCTTATGGTTTCAGAGATAGGAACATATGTTTGAAATACGAGGACATAATTTGATTTTATTAATAAGCTCAGGCTTAGCCCATTGGAACTTACAGTGCAAACTTCCAGAGCGCCATTGGAGGGAATGAGTTATAGTTTGTCAGTCAGCTTTCAGTAAGAAAGTGCATTCATTTCTAGAAGCTTTTAGTACAACTTTAGTTCTTTTAATACTAGGCAGTTCACATGAGAGAAGTGAAATGGTGCAAGGTCTGTTGCAAACTCAGAAACCATGAGATTCGATAGAGTACATACACAGAAATAGCTTTGCAATATATAGCCATGTAAAGTTGGATGGCAGCTTGAAAACAGAGTGGGATTATTGTAATTGTTTACACTATACTTGCTGTTAAGTTTTGCATAAAGTAACACAAAAGTGGTGGGGGTCCTTAGAGGGCTCATTGAATGTAAAAGTGAAGCTACAGTAAAGTTCTGCTATGTGAAAATGTAAAAAAATGAAAATGTGAGAAAAAACATGGTGCACATTCTGCACAAAATACCTGCAAGAACAATTATTTCAGTACTCCACAGGCACTAATAAGTTATGCAGATGTATATTTTAGAAACAAAAGCAAGATTGTTTTACATACTGATCATGATGTAATTGAAGGATGGGGCAAGTGCAGTAAATCAAAAAGTACTTCCTCACCGCATAGGTGGCGGATGTTTGATTATCTCCCTAGTAGAGACAGGATGATAAAATGGAGCAGTGCACTGCAGGAATGCTAGCAAAATCCACATATTGTGTAAGGTGTATGCTGTTACCGAAAGTTTGGATAATTGAGAAGAATGGGTGTTCGTCAAGTGTCTTTGACATTAAATGTGGTGCTTTTGTGAATTATATTCTGTGCTCCTATGGCTGCTTGTAATAATTCCTCCCTACTAACTGCAAGTTTAACTTCAAAAGTACAGCCCAGATTGGTTACCGGGGCATTTACTTATTATTTTTTTTTTACAGATGACTCTGGTGATGAAGAACCCATCTCTCAGTCTGAAAAGAGTGAGCTGCACAGTACTCTGAAAAGTCTTTCTAGTAAACTGGATGATCTGTGCACTTGCAATGATCTCATTGCAAAACATGGGGCCGCACTCCAGAGGTCGCTGAGTGAACTGGAAAATCTGAAGCTCCCTGCAGAAGGTGGTGAAAAAATCAAAGCAGTCAATGAAAGAGCTACCCTCTTCAGAATCACTTCCAATGCTATGATAAATGTAAGCCAGTTTACTGCTTTTCATTAATTGTTTTTTATTGATATTTCATTGGATGTTTTAATATTTTTAATACTGATAAAAGAAAAACAAATACTTATGTATCTTCAGTCTGATTACACTGAAAATAATGGAATGACTGATGGTCAAACTTGATTGATTTGTGATATAGCTGTTTCTGTTATTTTGTGTGTACATGTGGAAGAATATGCTGTTTTACAAAGAATACGAATGGACTGATGGATAAATGCACAAGTAAGTTTTTATTTTAGGTGCGTTTTTCTTCGTTACCTTGGTACCATCACACTTACCTCTGTTGGCTAACTCCATTAGCCCATTCTTTGCCCTGGGAGGCGAGGGCCCTACAGCCTAGTCATTCCTGCTAGGGATGGGGGCTGTGCAGCAATGAAAGGAGCCATCATTAACCAAAGGCAGGTTTTTTTTTTTTATATAGGACGCTAACTCGTCTACATGGTCAATACTGCCATAGGCTTCATTGTGCAGTAGGCATCAGAAATGGCATGTCACTTGCTTCTGCAAGAAATGTAATCCCTCAAGACAGCCTTTCCCCAGTACGTCTCTGGGTGAACTGGTCTCCACTGGGTATTCTGCTGTGGAACTGGGACCTAAACTTCTCCCCAGAAGAGAAGCAAGCTGGCAAAACCATATCAGTTCTCCCCTTCATGTCAGCTCTAGCAGTTGCCTCTGTCACTGTTCAAACTCAGGTCACCTACGGTTTAGTCAGGGCTTCATCCCTCTATTTCATTAGAGCCAGCTACAGGTACGTTTTTGAGGGTGTCTGTTACAGTATGTCTTGAAATAATGCATAGGAATATCAAAACACGGAAAACTTGTCAATAGTATCTAACCATGATTGAGCAGTATCATGTCCTTTGTTTCATGTAGGACCTGTAGTATCACTTTGGAGGCCTCTAGCAAGTTTCAATCCCAGTGTCCTGTTAGCAAGGATTTGCTGCCTCGGTATCATACTTTCCCAGTTATACCTTCCCACAAGCCACCAATCTTATCCCATTATTCTCCATCAACATCTCCATTTCTTCTCTTTCCTCCCTTTCCAGTGAAAACAGGCCTGTGTACCTTAGGTGGCTCTTACACACAATCTTTTATGCAGTATATCACACCCGCATACTGATGTTTAGCTGCAGTATTTTTGTATGGTTCTGTATAATACAAATGTTATAGCTAGTATCGCAGGCTTCCCTTATGTTTTCTTAAGTATTAATTCTGAAACTTCAGCTGAATGGATTAAGCTGGTCAAAGTTTCAATTCATTGAAACTCTGAAAGCAGTAGTTTCTTGCAGGAAGCAATCCTCTAGCATCTTCCCTTGAGGGCTTCACTTTCCGCAACCCCCCCTGTTACTTACACTAACTCCATGATCAACCATCTATGGAGAAAAGCTCAAGTCCACACACACACACAGTCATAAACATTCACTACACAGTTATGATAAAGGCGGGAAGAATGGTGGAAAAATGAAGAGTAGATAGGCTTATTTACATCTGAAAATGGGGGAAATTACAGGAGAACTGCACCCACAGACTCAAAAAACATGTTTATTTCTTCATGGTTTGGTGTTTCCTACATTTTAACACCACTCTGGGACTACACATTTTTAAATATTTTTATATGTAATTTCTGAGTCAGACCACATGGGGTCTGACATCTTGAAATAATTCTGATTGTATAATCTGCCCCATAATGTACTGCGTGTCTCTAAAAACTTATGTCATGTATGCCTATTTCTTCCTGAAGCTCCTTTCACTGCATTGATTTTACATGCATATACTGCTGTCTTTCAGTCAGTTTTAAGTAACATTTCATGCCGTTCAATGACTAATTAAAACACAAACAGTGCAAATGCCACAGAACAGACTTTCAAAGTGCTTTTTATAGGTTCATAGGTAGGTACTAGGCTATCTGCCTGAGGGCATTTATAAGCCTAGCCAGAGTGTGTCGGCTTTTGCCGCCCCATTGATTAATTAAATGATCCTCTGTCAAGCAGAGCCAATGAAGTGATCCCAGGGGTGTATTTTCTGTTACCCATCCATTCGTCAAGGTTTCTCTTGATGAGTGTTAGTGAGGGGCTCTTCCTGATGTAGTTTGGAATTTTGTTCCAAAGCATGGGGGGTCTTTGTGACAGGAATCTATCCCTCCAGCATGTTCTAATTATTGTTGTGGTAAGGTTTAGCTCACTAGAGCATGCGGCTTGCAGTGGCTTGGATTTCTTTAGGTGGAGCATGTCCATAATTTCTGAGTTGGACATGGCTTTGTAAGTCAGGCAAAGATCACCTCTGAGTAAGCTATATGCCACTGAGTAAAGCAGGAGTTTTTTCAGTCAGCCTGCATAGGGCATATGTTTGAGGCCAGTAATCCTCTTGGTGAGGTACTTTTTTGGTCTCTCCAGCTGTTGGAAGTGTCTTGTGAGGTACATCCCAAATGGGGCATTGTACTCTATGATGGGTCTGATGAGTGACGAGTAGAGGGGCACTATAACCTTTTTAT
Organism: Protopterus annectens; assembly: GCF_019279795.1. Taxonomy (NCBI): domain Eukaryota; kingdom Metazoa; phylum Chordata; order Ceratodontiformes; family Protopteridae; genus Protopterus; species Protopterus annectens. Next base: position 338,806,864 of record NC_056733.1, on the reverse strand, counting down.
TTCTAGATGTGAACCCTTTAGTAATTAGATGGGGCACATAGAAGGATTTCCTAACTACTCTGGCAATATGATTGTCAAAGGAGAGATTACTATCTACCTGGGTCCCCAAATCTCTTATTACCTCTTCTGTATTAAGGGGGCAGCCACCGTATGTGATAATTTGTGGGTGTTTTGTTTTTCCCAAACAGGATGACTATGCATTTTTTAGCATTTAGCTTGAAGCTATGACTTTGACACCAGGTGTCCGTCTCAGTAAAGCCCTTTTAGAGGATGTCCATGTCAGCTGGAGAGTCAGTTATTGCTCCCAGTTTGCAGTCATCGGCGAACTGGGTTAGCCATAGTCCTCCTGTGTTTGCCTGTACTTCTGAGAAGTATATGCCGAACAGTAGGGGTCCCAGGACTGAGCCTTGCAGGACACCACTTATGACTGGTTTAGAGTCGGACCTGGAGCCCGCTATTCTTACCATGTGAGTTCTGTCTGTAAGCCAGTTGGCAACCCATCTCGTGATGTATGGGTTTATGTTCAGGTTGGTGAGTTTTTCTGTAATACCCGAGTGGGGAATGGTGTCAAAAGCCTTGGCGAGGGCAAGGTAGGCTGTGTGAACCACCTTTCCCTCGTCTATGGCCTTGGTGACTGTCTCGAAAAAGTCAGCCAGGTTTAGTAGGCATGATCTGCCCTTAACAAAGCCGAACTAGGTCGGGACAAGTGTTTGGAGGTTCCCAATGTCTTTGTTAATGAGTTCCATGATGATGCGCTCCATAACCTTGCAGGCCAGGCTAGTCAGGCTTATGGGGCGATCGTTCCAGGGTCAGTTGTGGCCCCTCCTTTGTGTAGAGGAATAACCGTTGCTGTGTGCCATTCTATGGGCACATAGCTTGTGGAGAGGCTGAGGTTGAACAGCGTGTTTAGGTAGGGGGTTAGTTTGTTCTGTAGTTCGTGCAAGACGCAGCCTGGGACACCATCTGGTCCCATTGACGCTGTGTTTTTGGCTTTTGAAAAGGCTGTTTTCACCTGTGCGTCTGTGATTTTTGGGTCACTACAGTTTTCCGGTATTGTAGTGGGCCCTTTTGGAGGTGAGAGGGGGGGTGAAATCTGCACTGAATATATCCGCCAGGATGTTGGCAATATCAGTAGGTTCAGTATATTTTGTGCTATTTTGCACTAGTTCAGTGCATATCTGCGAGTTGCCACTTAGATTCTTAACATAGCTAAAGATGGCTTTGTGGTTATCTTTTGAATCCTTGGCCATTTTTCTTTCGAAGTTAGCCTTGGATGATTTCATGAGGGACCTTAGTTTTTTACTGATACTGATCAGGGATGTCTTTCCTTCTTGGGATTATCTTTTTTTCTGAACTTCTATTGTATAGCCTGTTTATTGCAGGGGTCCACCAAACTGGTTTCCTTCTCTTAGAAGAGTGAGTCTAGGTTTTGCTAGGGATGGCACGATCCATGCATCCTTGTAGGTGCTCATAGAGTGCATTTGTAAAGGTTTCTGCATATTGGGCAGCATTATCCTTTCGCGTGGGGGCTGTGAAACGTACCACCTCTGTCTTAAGTAAGGTGAAGTTTGCTTTAGAAAAGTTTTTTACTGTGGTTTCCTTAGTTGGGGGTGGTGGTGGGGTGTGGACATCCAGAGTGATTAGTTTATAGTCTGATCTAACCAGTGACGGGTTGACCTCCGGTGTGGAACACCTGTCGCCCATGTTTGTGATGACCAGGTCCAATATGTTTTCACCTGTGGTAGGGGAGTTTACAAGCTGATCCAGGGTGTTTGAGTTGATGAATTTCAGGAAGCGCTAGGCCTGGGAATTTGTACTCGAGTAGTTTTCCCAGTGAATGGTAGGTTAATTGAAATTGCCCAATATCAGGGTGTTCGGTAGGACCTTCATGTTTTCCAGTGTCTCCAGAAAGGTGGAGTGGTGGTCCTGGGTCATGGAGGGTGATCTGTTGCAGGCCATAATTTGCATTGCAGATTTGCCCGATGTTAGTTGCACATGGATGATCTCAGAGGTATCATGCTGCGCCACTAACCTGGACGTGTAGGTATCCTTGATGAATATGGATACACCCCCCTTCTTTTGTGTTTTGGTCAGTGTTCTGTGGCCAAAACATGTGGTACGAGTTGTAGCCCGGTAGTGCTGGGGTGCTGTGTGGAGCCTTGAACCAGATTTCCTTTACTGTACAGAAGTCGAGGTTCTCCATACTGAGGAGTGCTTCGAGCACGTGCATTTTATGATGTAAAATCCTGGCGTTGAGTAGCATAACCCTCTGTTTTTTTGTTAATTGTGCTGTTTACGGAGGTGGGTTTAACTTTTGAGCCTTGCCTAAAAAAGGCACTATGGGGGGCAGTAAGAGCCTTGGCCAGTATTCGAAAGCCTAGGGGTGACAGGTGCAAGCCGTCTCTTGCGAAGCAACGCGGCTTGTCGAGCATGTCGTCCCAGGCTGACAGACACTGGATCCCCTTTGAATGACACCAGAAGCTTAGGCAAGTGTTGAAATTGATCATTTTTTCTTTATACTGAGGTATTATTCTTGGTGAGGGCAGGATGCTACTCAGGGTCAGGGTCATACCAGCCTGGACTGCATGATCAGAGAGCTCTTCCATGTCTCTTTTCATGTAGTCCAGGGAGGTATGTCTCAGGTCATTCACACCAACATGAACAATGACAGAGTCATATTTGTACGTGTTCTGGAATGACCTGAGTGCTTGTGTTATGTGGCGGATTCTGGCTCCCGGCCAGCAGCTAATAGTAACCTTCTGCATGTCCAGCCTAGTGAGTGGGATATCAGTGTGCCTGACTGTAGAGTCACCTATTACTAGTGTGTTAGGTATGTTATTTCACCTTAAGGGCTGTGATTATGCGGCACACTGATTTTGTGTTTTATGTGTTGTCTGGTTTGTGATAGGAGGTGCAGGTTGTTTGGGTGTTTGCTTTGGAGGTCCCTGATGCTTTTGCAGGTTTTTATTTAGCGCCTCCGAGTATGATTTTGTGTATTTATGTGTATTTTTTGCCAGTGTTGGTTTAGTAGGTCTTTGTCTGGCTGCAGGTGTGGTGCAAGTGTTAACCTTCTCCTCTTGACTGTCTGTTCCAGTCTTGGGTGGAGACAGCTTAGACTCCATTTTGGCTGTATAATTGCATCTCTTGCATATGTTAGTGTTTTGTGGTAGGAGGAGAGGGTTGTCTGTGTACATGAGGCAGTTGTAACATTGCCTCAGGATACCCGGATTCACCAGCTGGACTGGAGAGTACACCTGAAATTGCCCTTTGGCCATGCCTGGATAGTAAGGTGAGCTGCTTAGTCGCTTGGTTGGTGATTGGTAAATAAAGAGCCTTGCCCTTCTGGGCAATCAAGTGTCAGGGTATGTTAGTGCTTGCTATTAGGTCTGAGCAAGTGCTGGGCTGTAGGATGCTTTTTGAGTGCTTAGGTTGAGAGTTAGACTAGTTTCAAGGGAAAAACTAAAGACGAGACTCAGTGGAGCCAGGAATAATTTAACCCTAGCTTACCGGCACTGCCCGGCGCACAAAACCGTCCAAACACGGTTTTTATACCAGGGAAATGAAAGAAAGAGAAATTAGCCCAAAATGGCCAATAAACTACTAACTTCTGGGCTGGAACTACTCCCCCAGGGACAGATAGGCTGCTCAAAGCTCCTCTCTCTCACAGGTGAACAGAGAAACTTCCTTCTATCCAAGTAAGGTATGGGCAACTCAGAAACTTGTAACACAGCCCTGAATTCAGCACTATATACTAGCTTAGAAAGGTGGGAAAGAAGGAATTTTATTTATTTTTTTTAAAGATAAGGCAAAAACAGTAAAAAAAATACACTTAAAAACAGCTCTTTAAACGACTGCAAACGACCAGAAAAGGCTATTGCACTTTAGTGTGTAGCCTACAACAGTTAAACCAATTATTTAAACAAAAAACTACTTTTTAAAAGTGGAGGCAGTCAAATAAGTACAACATGTGAAAAAAACAAGCTTTTGAATCACAGTAAATGCTAGAAAATCTGTGTTTATGTGGAAAACAGTTAAGTACAGCAAGAAAGTACAGAAAACTGATTCTTAATCACTCCAAAGTCTATCTTCTAAGCTAGAAGGCTTGTATCAGTTTAAAGCTTTCTAGTGCTTCCCAGTAGGTTAGAAAAGATGGGAAACAAGCGCAGATGTGGTCTTTTAAACCAGAAAGTCGAAAGAGATGGACAAACTGTCCAAATGGTCAATAAACTACAATTTCTGGGCCAAGAACCACTCCTCTTGTGGTAGACAGGCTACCTAATGCTTACCACTCCCACTGATAATCTAGAAGGCTTTCCTCCAACACAGAAAGGCTTGCAGGGCTCAGAAGCTTACCAACAGTCCTGGATACAGCAACTCTGTATCTGGACTAAGCTAGTTACAGGAAAGATGGGAAACAAGCTCAAGTACGGCTTTTAAACCAGAAAATTGAAAGAGATGGAAAAAACTGCTCAAAAGGCCAATAGCTACAATTTCTGGGCCAGGAACCACTCCTCTTGTGGTAGATAGGCTACCTAATGCTTACCACTCCCACTGATAAGCTAGAAGGCTTCCCTCCAACACAGAAAGGCTTGGGGGGTTCAGAAGCTTACTAACAATCCTGAATACAGCAACTGTGTAACTGGACTAAGCTAGTTATAGGAAAGGCGGGAAACAGGCGCAAGTGCGACTTTCAAACCAGAACTTTGAAAGAGATGGAAAAAAAAACTGCTCAAACAGCCAATAGCTACAATTTCTGGGCCAGGGACCACTCCTCTTGTGGTAGATAGGCTACCTAATTCTTATCACTCCCATTGATAAGCTAGAAAGCTTCCCTCCAACATGGAAAGGCTTGGGGGCTCAGAAGCTTACAAAGAGTCCTGGATACAGCAAATCTCTACCTGGACTAGACTCATAACAGGAAAGGCAGGAAACAAGTGCAGACACAGGCTTTTAAATCAGAAGGTTGAAAGAGATGGAAACGCTTCCCAAACGGCCAATAAACTATAATTTCTGGACCAGAAACCACTCCTCCTGTGGTAGATAGGTTACCTAGTGCTTACCACTCCCACTGATAAGCTAGAAGGCTTCTCTCCACACAGAAGGGATTGGGGGGCTCAGAAGCTTACCAACAGTCCTGGATACAGCAAATCTGTACCTGGACTACACTAGTTACAGGAAAGGCGGGGACCAAATGCAAACTTGGGCTTTTAAACCAGAAAGTGGAAAGAGATGGAAAAACTGCCCAAACGGCCAATGAACTACAATTTCTGGGCCAAAACCCACTCTTCCCGTGGTAGATAGGCTACCTAGTGCTTATCACTCCCATAGCCGGCCTTAGGCATAGGCCAACTAGGCGGTCGCCTAGGGCGCCGGTCTAGCAGGGGCGCTTTTCCAGTATTTATTTGGTGTAGGCAGACCAGGATGGGGGCACCAGGTAGTGTGGTGGGGGGCACAGTGGAGCCCTTTTGCCTAGGGCACCAGTTGACCTAGGGCCGTTCCCACTGATAAGCTAGAAGGCTTCCCTCCAACACAGAAAGGCTTGGGGGGCTCAGAAGCTTAGCAGCAGTCCTGGATACAGCAAGTCTGTATCTGGACTAGACTCGTTACAGGAAAGGCAGGAAACAAGCTTAGAATTTTTTTTTTTTTTTTTTTTTTTTTTTACTGCTGCTTCTTTTTAGAATGGTTGAACTGCAGTCTTTTGTGAAGTCTGTATTGTACTACTTTGACTCATCTCCCATCCCCCTTTACACCTAACTTCCCTAGCTGTCAAAGTACTAAGGGGAATTTGAGATGTTACCACCTGTGATTGACAGCCCACAGCAGGAGTCTTGACTCATGTACTGTTTCCTTGTTCTAGCCTTTACTTTCTGTATGGGTAGGGAAAGCACCAGGCAGCTGTGACATCACAGCATGGATGGGTTTTTAGGAAGGACATGGAAATGTCAGTTTGGGGAATGAAATGGCCAGAAAACAGCCTGTATTCATAGGTGTTGAAGACATCAATGAATTGGAGACTGCAGCAAGCGTTAACAAGGTGGGACAAAAGTTTTGTGAAAGTGAAACCACCACAGTAGAGTAAGGTACTGTTCTAGTGGAGGAAAACAGTCAATTTAAAATATTTTACATGGTGTATTGTTGTTTATTCATAGCAGGCCCATACATAGGAAGAAAAAGGACAGAGAAGTTGAGCATTTAATAACAGAATCCCATTGTTGTCCTTTAATGATAGCCAAAGCCTAAGAAGATAATTACAAGTTAGTGAATATTTCAGTAGCAAAATGTGTCAGGAAATGGTTGTGGAAACTGGTTGAGCTTCAGGGCTAAGATGTTGGCTGAATGTGAAGATCAAAGCTAGTTACTGAAAGAGTATCATATAGTGTAAGAGATTAGGTGGAAGACATGCTTGTGGCTTAAAGGGGAGAAAGAGTCTGGTTCCAGAAGGAGAAGATGTAAGAGTAGATCAGGAAGATAGGGAGAATCAGTGGATCATAGCAAGAATGCAGCACAAATGGTAGCAAATCAAATATGCACATTCATAGGTTCATAGGTTCATACTAGGCTATCTGCCGTAAGGCATTTATAAGCCTAGCCAGTGTGTGTTTGGCTTTCGCCACCCATTTTAAATTAATTTTGCTATGCCCTTTTTCGAGGTTAGTATACTGTGCCTCTTTCTAACAGTGACATAGAAGTGATACCCGGGGTAAATCTACGATCTCCCATCCACTCATCAAGATTCCTCTTGAAGAGAGTCAATGAGGGACTCTGCCTATCCTGGACTGGGATTTTATTCCAGAGTGAAGGGAGACTCTGGGTTATGAATCTGTCTCTCCAGCATGTCCTATTTATTTCAGTGCTGAGGTTCAAGTCTCTCGAGCACGTAGCTCAATGGGATTTGGATTTTCTGAGGTGAAGCATGTCTATTAATTCGGGGTTGGACATGGCTTTATAGGTCAGGCACAGATCGCCTCTGAGCAGGCGGTATGCCACTGAGTGGAGCTGGAGTTTCTTTAACCGGGCAGCATATGGCATCTGTTTGAGCCCTTTGATCCTCTTGGTGAGGTACTTTTGGGGTCTTTCCAGTTGCTACAGGTGTCTGGTAAGGTACATCCCAAAAGGGGCATTGTACTCAATTATGGGCCTGATGAGGGATGAGTAAAGAGGCACGATGACCTCCCCTGATCTAGATGTGAATCCCTTCATGATTAGGTGGGCTATATAAAATGTTTTTCTAACCACTTTGGCCACGTGGTTGTCAAATGAGAGATTGCTATCAACTTGGGTCCCCAGGTCCCTAATTACTTCTTCTGTACTTAATGGATTATCACCTATGTGGTAATTTGTGGGCACTTTGTTTTGCCAAAGGGATGACTATACACTTTTTGGCGTTTAGCTTGAGGCCATGGCTCTGGCACCAGTTGTCTGTTTCTATGAGGCCCTTTTGGAGGATGCTTGTGTCGGCTGGAGAGTCGATTATGGTGCCCAGTTTGCAGTCATCTGCGAACTTGGTCAGCCACAGTCCTTCCGTGTTGGCCTGTACCTCTGAGAAATATATACCGAACAAGAGAGGTCCCAGGACTGAGCCTTGTGGGACTCCACTTGTAACTGTTTTGGAGTCTGACATGGCTCCAGCAATTCTAACCATGTGGGTTCTGTCCTTGAGCCAGTTTGCAACCCATCTAGTGACATAGGGGTTTATATTTAAGCTGGTGAGCTTATCTATAATGCCCAAGTGGGGTATTGTATCGAAGGCTTTTGCGAGGTCCAGGTAGGCTGTGTGGACCACCTTCCCCTCGTCAATGGCCTTGGTGACTGTTTCAAAGAAATAGACCAGGTTTAAGAGGCAGGATCTGCCCTTAATAAAGCCGAACTTGGTAGGATTCAGTGTCTGTAGGTCCCCAATATCTTTATTTATGAGGTCCATGATGATCCTTTCCATAGCTTTGCAGACCAAGCTAGTCAGGCTTAGGGGCCATAGTTTCCAGGATCTGTTGAGGCACCACCTTTGTGGAGAGGGACCACTGTTGCTGTACACCACTCTTTGGGTACATATCCTGTAGTAAGGCTGAGATTGAACAGTAGTTTTATGTTTGGGTTTAGCTCTTCTTGGAGTTCATGTAGGACGCAGCTCGGGACACCGTCTGGTCCCATTGATGCTGTGTTTTTTGCTTTGGAGGGGGCGGCTCTTACCTGAGCATCTGAGATGTCGGGGGGCAGCACTCTGCTGGGATAGATATTTGCCCTTTTGGTGGGGAGAAGTTTGCGCTGAACCTGTCAGCTAAGATGTTGGCAATGTCTGTGGGTTCGTGTATTTTTGTCATTTTGGACTAATTCTGAGCATATCTGGGAATTCCCACCCAGGTTCCTAACATAACTAAAGAAAGCCTTGTGATTATCCTTAGTGTCCTGTGCAAATTTTCTCTCGAAGCTGGCCTTAGATGATTTTATGAGTGCCCGTAGTTTTTTGCTAATACTGATCAGAGATGCCTTCCCTTTTTGGGATTTTGCTCTATCATGTAGTAGCTTCCTCCTCCTATTGTATAGTTTGTTTATGGCTGGGGTCTACCAGACAGGACGTCTGCCTTTGGAGGATTGGGTCTTGGTTTTATTTGGGATTGCATGATCCATGCATTCCTGAAGGTGTTCATAGAATGCGTTTATAAAGGATTCTGCGGTCTGGGCAGTATTTTCCACAAGCCTGGGGGCTTTGAAGGATTCCACCTCGGTTTTGAGGAGTGTGAAATTTGCTTTAGAGAAGTTTTTCACTGTGGTTTTCTGGGCAGGGGGTGGGGTCGGGATGTGAATATCCAGTGAGAATAGTTTATGGTCTGATCTTACCAGTGAGGGATACACTTCTGGTCTGGAGCATAAAGTCCCCATGTTGGTGATAATCAGGTCCAGTATGTTTTCCCCTCTTGTGGGAGTGGTAACAAGTTGTTCCATAACATTTGAGTTTATAAATTCTAGGAACCTTTGGGCTAGGGTGTTGGAGCTAGAGTAATGCTCCCAGTCTATGTTTGGGTAGTTGAAGTCGCCCAATATAATGGTGTTTGGAGAGACCTTCATATTTTCCAGTGTTCTCAGGAAGGCCGAGTGGGGTTCCTGGGTTTGGGAGGGTGGTCTGTAGCAGGCTATAAACTGGAAGGCAGTTTTACCCACTGTTAGTTGCACATGGATAGTCTCTGATGCTTCGTGCTGTGCCACCAACCTGGAGGTGTGGGTATCTTTGACGAATATTGATACTCCCCCTCCTTTTGTGGTTCAGTCCAAGTTTTGGGGCCGAAAAGCATGGTATGAGGTATAACACTGAGACAGGACCTGCAAACAAACTCGAACCAACATGTGTAGCAGTCACGAAAAAGACCCTTCGCCACCAGGAAAACCAGTCCAGGAACGTTTATTGAATAACACAGTTAACACAAGCTTAAAAAGCTTAAAGCCAAAGGCATGTAACACGTGAACGCCTTAATCCATAAAACATAAGACACCATGCGTTTTCGTCAACTTCTTGACTTCATCAGACAACCAGTACATCAATTAAGCTTCATTTATATACCCATTACCACCAATTAATTAATTAAGAAATTCAAAAGTTTAAAGGTACATCATGGTTCAAAATAGGTGAACATTCTATGTGGACACAGAAATTTCATTTAAAAACCACAAAACACTTGTTCATAAAATATTTGACTACCAATAAATATTCTTGAAAGATTTTTTTACGTATTCCTAAAAAATTTTTCAAAAGGTTGTTAAGAAAAACTTGTAAACATTTATGTATATCCTCTTTCAATTGTTACTATATCCTGCCAGGTGTAAAATCAGTTCAACTACAAAAATATTTTAAATATTATATAAAAATAATGCATAAATATTAAATATTAAATAATTGCTCTTATATAATGAACTTTAAAAGTGTGTGATAATGTTAAAATGTTAAAATTAATATTGATTAACAATATTTTTGTAGTTGAATAATGTCTATTCACATAGGACCAAAGTGGAAGGAATGTTAAATTTGAATAAACAGGGGGCTGCAGACAGGAATAGTAAGAGAATTGGGAATGAATTTTTTCATTCTAAGAAAAAGGATACTATGGGGATGGACAAAATATTTTTTGTAGACAAATTCTCTCCTTTCTCTTCTATTCTGAAGAAAATTGTGTTGAATATGTGGCCATTAATAACTAGTGATGATCTTTTGAAAAATATAATTCCAAAAAACATTATTTTTTCTTACACAAGATGTAAAAATCTGAAGGAATTGGTTAGAAGCAAGGGCAAAAAGGATAGAGTAAGGGATGCAGGTTCTTTTGCTTGCAATAAATGCAAGGTCTGTGACAAAATTATTAATTTAGATGATCATAAAATTAATGGGGTTACATACCATGCATTAGATCATTTTGATTGTAATTCATTTGGGGTGGTATATATCATTGGGTGCAGTTGTAAAGAACGAAAATGGTATATAGGACAAACGAAACGTAGGGTCAAGTTAAGAATTTTGGAACACCTGGGAGATATTAGGAATAGTAGACTTGATAGTCCAATTGCAAGCCATTTTCACCAATTTCATAATGGAGAACAAACTGGTTTTGAATTTAGTATTTTGGCAAGACCTTGGGGAATGGGGGAAAATAATAAAAAAAAATTTTCAAACTAAATTATTGAATATGGAATCTAAATTTATTATTAATTATGGAACTCTATTTCCCAATGGTATGAATTTGGAAGTATAATTATTATCATAAAATATTATTTATTGTATTTTGTATGTATTTCTTTAAAATATAATATATGTAATTGATTAATTGTTTAATTGATATGATTGACTAAGTGAGGTGTGTATTTATACTGGTTTATGCAAAACATTGTTATTCCATGTGAAGGCGAAGGCCGAGGTACCAGAATCCAGTAAAGAAAATTTTCAATCCAGTTTTGCTGCTTCATTTATTTTGTTTGTCGTTGAAACTTCGATTTGGATACTTTGTGATCCAGAAGTGTTTTTTCTTGATTCTTAGTTTTTTATCCCTTGTGATACCTATGGAGGTGGGTTTGTCTTTTGAGCCTTGCCTAAAAAAGGCACTATGGGGGTAGCAAGAACCTTTGCCAATATCCAAAAGCCCATGGGTGACAGGTGCAAGCCGTCCCTAGCGAAGCATTGTGGCTTGTCGAGCATGTCATCCCAGGCTGACAGGCATTGGATCCCCTTTGAATGACACCAATACTTAAGCCAATTGTTGAAATTGATCATCTTGTCTTCATATTGTGGCACCTTTCTTGGTGAGGGTAAGATGCTACTCAAGGTCAGGGTCATACCGGCCTGGGCTACATGCTCAGAGAGCTCCTCCATTCATCATGTTAGCCCCCAGAAGTCAACATCATTATGACACACTAGCAAGTGCTAAACACTTGCCTGTAAAGACTTAGCAGTTCATACAATGCGTATATTTATTTATCAAACCCAAGCCAACAGAAATGCAAACACTGTTCTGAGTTCAACCCTCTGACTGTATTTACACAAATATGGACAAATGTATGTTAATAGGCTGCACATTTAATTGGAGTCTTTGCCAGTGAAACAATATTTATTTTATTTTACATTTGTTGACCGGGAAAGTCCGACTGGATGTATGTCCATTTTCAGCAGAGGCCCGGGGGAGAAAAGCTCCACAGATCAAACTACAAGCAAATATTAGAAGTGTACAGAAGCATGCAAATTTACATTGATAATAAAAAAACCTTAAAATCAACATAGTTATGAAGCTTAAAAGTCACATACTTATGAAGAATGTGGACATCTTTTACAGTTTTAGAGTAGGATGAGACAATACAAAGTCAGAGGAAGTGCAGAATAAAATAGTGTCTAGAAATTCCATTATTTTTACTTTATACAGTTGGTCTGTGTAGAAGTTTGACATAGTCAGGTGTACAATTGCAGGAGAAACAACACATTTAAGAAATATGATTTAAGATTAGGTAAAAGAGCTAGGAAAAAAAGTTTGTAAAAGAGTGTCTTAGCAATGTTTTAGTGCCACTGTCTGTATAGGTACTAGCTAAGGGGCCAGATGCAGAGGTGATACTGAAGGAAGCTAGGAGTTAAATAAGCTGCAGTTACTCTTAAGGTGCAGCTGAGATGGGAGCAAGAGAACAGGGAAGAGGGTGGATATGGTTGGGGAGGTCAGCCTGGTGGTGAGCATGAGCATATCCATGTGAGTTTACGTGTTCTTTGAGGAGTCTTTTAAAGGTAACTTTTGAGACTGCTGAGGTAATAGCAGAAGGAATGGCATTCCAGATTTTACCTATGTAATTAGGGAAGAGAGAGTCCCCTGCTGCATTATTGCTTTTGGTGACCTTGATTAGCTTTTTATCACTATAGTTAAGTTGTCTAGGATTAGTTTGTAGTTATAGTAGATTAGCCAGTGCTGAAGTTTTATCTGGGAGTAGTAGGGGTTTGTGGACAAAGGAAAGCTGATGGAAGGTTAGGAGATTAGGGAATTCAAGCCATTCAAGGTGTTTTAGTGTAGGACAGTGGTGGGCTGGGTAAAGGGCACTGGTAGCAAATTTGGTAGTTTGATTGTAAGAAGTGTTGAGATTGGCAATTTTGGTTTTGGGTAGGTTGGTGAAGATGGGTGAGGCATAGAGTAGCGTGGAAAGGAGGTGAGTTTGAGTAATAGTTACCCTGACTTGGGTTAGGAATGTATTATTTTTGTATAGACTGCTGAGTTTTTGTGGATGTTTTGAATGGTTTGATTTATATGCTCATTGAATTTAAGGTTGTTACCAATGGTTGCACCTAGCAGTTTAGTATGAGTGTCTGGGGAGATGATAGACCCATCCCTGGACATAATATTAAATTGGTTGGGAATTGTGGTAGATTTGTTAGGTTTGAATAGCAACAGTTTGGTCTTTTTGGGATTTAGTATTAGGTTTTTGTTAAAGAACCAGATTTCAGTAGTTTGGAAGACTTTTTAGGTGATAAAGAGGAGTTTCTGAGGATCATTGGCTGAACAGACTAGTGCTGAATCATCAGCATATGGAATAGCAGTTGCATCTTGACAGATGCTGTGAAGATTATTGGTAAAAATGGAGAATAGAAGGGGACCTAGAATGGAGCCTTGTGGGATTCCTGTGGTGATGGGTAGCAGTGAGGATAGGTTGTTGTCCCTTCAAACTGCTTGGTGTCTTCCTTGTAGATAGTTCTGAAACCAGGCTAAGGCTTGGTTACTAAGGGCAAGGTCAATAAGGGATTGAAGTAGTTTAAGATAGTTGACCATATCAAAGGTCTTTGACAGGTCCAAGAATATAGCAGATGTCAGACTGCCTGTGTGTTTGTTTTGGTTGATGAGGTTTGTGAAAGAGAGTAAGGCAGAGGTGGTGTTGTGAGCAGAACAAAATCCATGCTGGGTAGGTGAGAGAAGTTGGTTGTTGAATAAGTAAGGCAGAAGGTAATGGTGTATACATTTTTCAAGTATTTTAGCTAGTGGTGACAGGATGACTATGGAACGATAGTTAGTGAGGTCGGTGGAGGTACTGCCTTTGTGGAGGAGGATGTTATAGGAGGTCTTTCAGATGGAAGGAATGGTGATTTCAGATATAGATCTGTTTAGGAGCATAGATATTGGGAAGGCAAGTTCATTGCCAGCTAACTGAAGGTATTCAGCAGGGATGCCATCAGCTGGTAATGTAGAAGGTTTAAGTTTGGTTAGTAACTTTTTCACATAGTTGGTAGGGACGGGTTGAAATTGGAAGGTTGTTTTAGGTCTATTTACAGGTTCGAGGCTATTAGTGGTGGTGGATGTGGGCTGTTGTTGAACAAGCTTGGAGATAGCTTCTATAAAGTATTTGTTAAATGTATCAGGTATGTTTGCATTTTCGCTTGTGGAGGTAGGAGATGGGGTGGAGGGTTTGCCGGGGTGAAGTAGTTTATTTATTCCTGCCTAGAATTGTTTGGTGTTATTTTGATGCCTGTTTTGCAGCTGTGTGAAATAATTCTTTTATCCAGGAAAACTGCTTTTTTGTTTCATTTCTACATTTTTGGAATTGTTCCCTAGCTGTTGGGGGTTTTATGGCCCTCCAATGATTCCAGGCTCTGTTCCTTAGTGCTATTTTATTTTTAGTCTCTTTGGTAATCCAGGGGGATGTTTTCACTTTGAGTTTTGTGGTGTGGGCTGGATCATGGGCATTTAGGATTTTTAGGAAAGTGTTATTGAACTGGGTAACTGCTTCTTCTAGGGGTAATATGTTTAGTATGTTCCAGTTATGGTGCGTTAGTTCAAGTTTGAATTTGTTAGGGTTGAAGTTTTTTGTGTAGTTTGTAATAGGGGGTAGGGTTGGCCTGGGTTTTGCATTTTATTAAGAAGGTGGGTTGGTGGTCACTACGTGTGTCTGGAAGGACGCCTGCTTAGTAAGAGGTGTTGGTCTTATTTATTAAGATCCAGTCTAGGAGACTTTCTTTAATTTTTGCGTTTCCGAGTCTAGTGCTTTATTAGATGACCTGAGAGAATCTATAGAGGCTAATGTGGTTGGTGGGGTTTATAGCTGAACATGTGTTCCAGTCTATATCAAAGTCACCAAGGACGATAATTTCCTGAGGTAAGTTTTGACTTGTCCATTGTAGGAAGGCTTCTAGGGAGGGAATATTGTTACCTGGTGGTATGTAGCATGTGATAATATTGATTGATTTTTTTGTCACTAAGTGTGAGTTTGGCTAGGAGAAGATCAGCAGTATTAAAGGGAGGGACTTGAGAATTAATAGTGGTTATTTTTAGGTTGTTTTTATAGAGTAATGCTACCCCTCCTCCCTTTTTAGACAGTCTGTTGTATGCTGTATCCAGAGGGAAGGAATTAATTATTGGCTATAGTGGGCTTTAACTAGGTTTCAGTTAGACATAGTATGTCAGGGGAGTAGGTGGATAGCAATGCATGCAGTAAGTGTATCTTATTGTTAATGCTCCGAATGTTTAAACTCAGTATTAATAGGCTGGTTATTGGTCTAGTAATGGATAATTGGCCAGAGGGAATAGTTGAATTAACTGTGGTATTTTATATAGGGTTAGGGCCTGGGTTTGGGTATAGGCCTCCTGCCAGGATCAGTTGATGGTTTATATGGTGTAAGAGTTTGGTGAGTTTAATTAGGGTGGCAATCATTTCTATGTGGTGATCTAGGAGTGGTTGGGAGGAATCTGACTGAGTTAGGTGCAATAATAATGTGTTGGCATAGGCTTGGAGATATGTGTAGGCTATTGTGAGGGGTGTGAGGAGTATGAGTGGAGGTATGTTTTGTTGGGGCTGCATAGCTACTGTTAAGTGTGGTCTGGTAGGAGGTATGGTGATGTGTTAAAGTTAGGATAAGGAGGATAGTGAGATTGCTTGTATGGAAAGTAGTTCACCTATGGTTATGTGAAGGTATCATATTTGCAGGTGAGAGGTAAGTGGGTGGGAGTAATTGTGGGATAGGTTAATGATGAGGGAATTTTCTGGGGTTTGATTGGTTGAAGTGGTGGTGGGTGGAGACAGGTATACGTTTAGGGGTAGTGGAGGTGGGTGGAGAATGGGGGCAGGGTAGGGAGCAGAGTGAGCCTGAGCTCAGTGAGGGTGAATGGAACGGGGCTGAACCTGGCCGAGACCAAGTGCAAAAACCAATCAAGAAAGCTAGAAATTACACCAGGTCAGTGCAGCCTAAAGTATGAGATAGTTGTTATTTAATTTTATTTTCTAGTTTATTCTTTTGATCCAAATTAGTTTTGCTTTAAAAAATAATAACTGCAGGGTAGAAAGGAAGAACACTAGTGCTACAGGTGGGAGAAGGGGTAATGGATAGTTAGGAGGGATACCTTCTACACCATACTAGCATAGTGTACACGCTACAATAGACAAGCTGGATTTAGTTATAAGACACAGTTCAGTAAAAATAATACAGGGCAGGGACCAACTTAGTTGCTTGGAATTGTCTTCTGAGAACAGAGAGGTCGCAGGCAGAGAGGACTTAGATGGGCAGTAGCAGTACCAAAGACGCAAGGTGGGAGGAAAAAGCTAAAGAGAAAGGGAGAGTACAAAGGTAGTTACGTATGTGCCAAGAACCAGAAAAAAAAAACAAAGGTTGTCTCCAAATCTTCTTCTTCTTCTTTCGGCTGCTCCTGTCAAGGGTCGCCACAGCAGATCAACTGTTTACATTTCTTCCTGTCTTCTGCATCTTGCTCTGTCACACCAACCACCTGCATGTCCTCTCTCACCACATCCATAAACCTTATCTTCGGCCTTCCTCTTTTCCTGTTGTCTCCAAATAAAAACAAAAACAAAAAAAAAACACTGCTTTAAACATGTACAGTACTACTGTAGGAACCCAGTAAATATACACCAATAATGGACTACCAAATCTCAAAGAGAAAAAAGGGCAGTAAACATCATTTATCTCAGTTCATGGAGGTAGGATAACTGTAAATTACAATGGAGTTGAACCAGGTCGGCACTGCCAATATGCACCTTTATTTGTAAATCTAATCTCCCTCACTACTGCCTTCCTTCAGTCTGTAAAATACATGTTCTGTCAGCCTCTAAACTACTTGTCCACAAAAGTTTCCATCTACTTCACTAACCCCAAGAACCCCAAACTGCATTTATGACATCTACAATTGAAATACTTAAAGGTGATTTTGCAGTAGCTGTGCTTGCTGTAATCAAATGTCAAACAGACAGGTAACATTACACACACACACACACACACACACACACACACACACGCACACACACACACACACACACACACACACTCACAAATAGAGTCACATGGGGCTGCAACATCTTCAACACTACACAGAACACAGACTAAGAAAGCAGAATCTTTTTCACTTTTTTTACCATAATGCCTACATTCATGGATTCTTCCCAATTTCATTTCACTAGACAGCCACACTGGTAGCCTACCTAACGTTTTACTGTTAGATAATTCATATTGATCAGGATTTGAAGCAGGAATGATTAAGGAGAAGAGAGCTGAAACCAAGAGATGAAGGGTTAATAATGGCAGCCCAAGGATACTGGACTACGTATACATTGGTTTACAAAGTCCATTGAACTTGTGGGAGAAACAGACAAATGTAGGTTCTGTAAAAAATATAAATAAATAATTGGAAACAGTCACACATCTTTCTGGTTGTGATACACTCTTGGCAGAGGGTCTGTTCACTGAAAGGCACATTAATTTGGTAAGACTGATGCAGTGGGGATTGTGCAAACACTGTAATATAGAAATAGCTGAGAAGCATTGCAAGCATGACCCACAAAGCATTACAGAAAATGATGAAGTGTACATCACATGGGATCACCCATTACAAACAGTTAAAAAAATAGATGTGAGAAAACCAGATATAGTAGTTCATTAAAAAAGACAAAAGTAGCATTGATCATTGAAATTGCTACACCTAGTGATAGCAGTGTCTTACATGCAGAGAGATTCAAAGTCATAAAATATTGGATTTGCAGTAGAAATAAGGGAGGAAGATACCCATACGGTTCCAATAGTAGTAGGAGCAATGGGTCTAATAAATCTGCAGTTGTATTTTGATATGCTTCCAATACATGCAACTCTATGAATTGCAGAAGGAGTAAATTCTGGGCACACTGGGGTGCTATGAAGAGCACTTTTGGCTAACATCAAAAATTGAAACAATACTAATTTCATGAACTTTAATTATACCCTGACTTAGGAATGGCGTTAATTTCTGTCATGGTGTTGGAAACCAAGAAATGAAACCAAGGCAAACCATTTTATTTTTCTAAAAAGGCCGTGTAAGCACAGGCCTGTACACTTCTGGCCAGTTTCGATTGCAACAAACTCCAGGAAGTCTCAGTCTCTTTGGCTCTACATTTGAGCCAATGAAAGTGAAGAAATCAGAGCTATTGCACATCAAGGCGAAGCTGTCGCTGACTGAGGTTGCAGAATCGCTGTCACATTTTATACTGTAAAGCCTACATTCATGGATTTCCCCCCAGCTTGAACAGTGCCCTAAAGCCCTAAGCAGCTGCATAGGATGCCTTGTGCTGGATCCAGATCTGGTGACTGGCATAATTTTTTAAATGTAGGTTTCTTATAAGAACATTCCAGGGAAACATACATTTTACTAGAGAGCCATAGTGGTAGGCCACATAACATTTTGCTGTTAGATTAATTCATATGGGGATCTGGGTTTTGTATATGTATTGCATTGTTCACACATGATAGAACCCACGTTGGTAGTCAGTCTCAGTGTCTAATATGTCAGTTAAGAAGTAGAAGCCGTTTGGTAAGCTGGAATGCAGAACAACTGTCATTGCATTCTCTCCATTAGGAGGACGGTTCTGCTGGGATGTAAATCAAAACGGATTCATGGACCATTAGTCTGTCTGCTGTAACCAGACAAGTAATTTTTATACTGAATCTCATAGATGTGCACATGGCACTTCTGGACTTATTAAATGAAGAGCACTGTAGTCCTAAGCATTTCCATGTTGAAAACCTTATTGGTTATGTAATACACATCACAGGAAATATACAGCTGCAATTTCATCTGTTCTTTTTCTGCAGGATAAAATATTATTTCCACTTGCATCACTAGGGAATGTACCTTTGGTTATTCTTGTGTATAACCTAGCATCCACTAAAGGTTGATAAGCCATGGATATCACAAGTTAGTCTAATTAAGATTATTCAGGTGTTCATTCTTCTGATGTAGTGGTAAATGTGTCATTGCACTGCAGACCTGTATGTGCTGAATGCCACGGAAGTTAAGAATTTAACAGGCAGAAATATTTTAACACCTTTATCTATTTCTGTGAATGTTTTCACTACAGCATGAAAAGTGTTGCAGTGATAATGCTATTTTTTACTGTAGAAAATGTGATTGTGACACAGGGTATCATTAGAATTATGCATGTGTGATATCAATGAAGTCATGTTGAACACTTTTTTTATTACTGGTCAAGAGCACATTAATGCACTGCTGCCTAGGAAAGTACTTAGTGATGCATGTGAATGTATTTTTTGAAAAGTTCTGATAATGTTTTTTTTTTTGCCTTTAAGGTGCCTAACTACATGTATGACCATTCCAAATTTAGTCTTAGTTTTCATTATTTATATTAAGATTTACATTTACAATTTTCTGCATATCTGAAGTGCAAACTTCAATTGTTCTATTATAGGGAGCTATTCTTTGTATTTTTCAGAACCTTTCTGTCTCTCTCGTTCTCTTCCTAGAGCCCACATTTTCTGTCCATTTGCTTTGTAGCCCCATGGTTCCTCAGGATTCATACATTGCTTTATGTATTTATGCAGTCTGCACATCCTGGTTGATCCATTTGCTTTTAAGAAGGTACAACTATTGCTGCCATGTGAGAAAGTATTTTGCTAAGGGTTGCTTATTTAACTGAAAGAAGCCATTAAAAGAGAGAAGGTTATTAGAAATACAGAGGTCATGCAAGATATCTGAGAATATTTTAGTTTTCAACAACATTTGCAGTGGCAGCTCACGCGCACAATATGGACACAGTAGCTAGATGTCAGGGTACATGAAGACAGAAGAAAAAAAAAGACTATTTATTGAAGAGCGGAATATATGTAACTAGTTCCACCTTTGAACTAGCTAAGTCTGCTTTCTTTATAGGAATGTATTCCTTTAACCAAATAAATATTACAGTAACATTTTTTTGAATAATATGTCATGACTGTCAGCTACTACAGAATTTACTGAGCAAGTGATTCCAGACGTAAATCAAACATTCAGTCCTGGCACACTGTCCGGCAACTTTTTCAGAACCTTTCACTCAACTTTCCCTGATCTAGATGGTTGTGTCTTTCGGCTTTTCCCAGTTAGGGGTCGCCACAGCGGAACTCCGGTCCGCTAATGATTGGCAGTAGAGTTTTACGTGCTGGCTTGCCAGGCCTAACGCACAACCTTCAACGAAGGAACGCCTGTTCACGCATGTCGTCACACAGAAGACACTCTAACTGAAAATCGAACGGGCAATCTAACTGTGAGGTGACAATGCTACCCCAGCATCTAGATCTGTGCACATAAATAACTTTTATCCTTATTTTTCTTAAGCTTTCCTGCCTTTTCATCAAACCACTAACAACCATAATAAATCCTTCACTTAAAACATCAACAAAAGGTAAACTAACCGGCACAGTTTTTGTTTACCTAAAAAGGATGTCTGTTACTTTAAGTCATTACTTTTGTTACATCAGTTGGACTTAATTGGCATCCTCATAACAGCATTTCACAAGACAACAGATTATCTAAACACCTGAACCTTTATACAGCCAAAACTCACCAAGAAGCCTCAACTCTTTATATTCAGAATTCATAAGGCGGTCTCTGTAGTACAATATCATTTACAAACAATATTTTTGCTTCATGTTTGTCATTTACTCCAAAACCTTTTAATACTGTTTTACTATCTAACAGACTTAACTAAAGGCTCTATAGCTAGTGTAAATAGCATGGGAGGAAATAACCTTGTTTTGCCCTTTTTTATGTCTATAGCTTGAGACAAAAAAGTCTCAGCTTTTTATTTATGCTTTGTTGTTGGTATACATTAATTGTAATAAATAAATATTTCAGGAAAGCCATATCATTCTAGTACATTATGCATCTCATGGCCGGCCTTAGGCATAGGCCATCTAGGCGGCCGCCTAGGGTGCCGCTGTAGCAGGGGCGCTTTTCCAGTATTTATTTGGTATAGGTAGACTAGATTGGGGGCACCTGGGTGGTGTGGGGGGGGGCACTGTGGGGCCCTTTTGCCTAGGGCACCAGCTGACCTAAGGCCGCTATTCTCTTCCCAACTTAATGAATCAGATGTTTTTCTTTGTCAAAACTTACATCTGCAATTTTCTTTTTATTGCATTCTGCATAATCAGTTACAGTTAGATTATCTGGGATAAAATTGCACGTAATAAATCTCCTGGCTTCATACATCGCTGTCAGTACTGCACTCCTGCACCATTGGATCCTGCAGTCATGTCCCTGACAGCCTGCACCTGGGGCAGCGACACCCCTCACCCCCAGTCACAGCTCTACGTATGAGTATTTTATTAATGATTCACATGCATAGTATTAATTTCAGCACATTGGGATTTCCAACCATTGACAAAAAATATCAGCAGAATATAAACAATCTTAAAAGGAAAACACGCATTTTGTTCATTCTGATTAGAAATGTAATTAAAAATAGAAAGAAATATCTTAAATGAGGCGGGTTTATGGTTCTCTAGTGTGGGTAAAGTGTGGTAGTTTGGTGTTTTATGGTTATTAAATTTAAAAAGTGTGTTGTGATACAATAAGAGTGAGATATTATTTTTAAATTACTTAATTGTAGAAGCTAACACATGTGAAATAGAGATTCTCCCTATTCTTGATTGAATCCCAAATACATAAGAAAACTGTGTAAAATTAAGGGAGCTCTCATATGTCATATCAATTAAATCCTTTAGATTTAATAAGTTTGTACAGTTTATTGGTGTCTTAGCTGATGTGGCTATTCTTGTTTCATTTATTGCACTAGCATCCAGTCTAAGATGCCGTTAAAAATCACACTCAGTACCAAGTTACCTATCATAGTATTGAAAAGATCATCAAAGTTATTTTCTGCATATCTGACATGCACATCTGGGATTCAGTACATGCTTGTCAATGTAAATAATCTGCTTTGACATTCTAAAACTACCACAGCAAATGTTTTTTCATCATTACATGTATAAATGATTTTAGGCGTAATTTTGTTTTCTGTAATATTAATACTTCTGTTTTACCTTTGTAAGACAGAATATACAATATTTCATACTGATTGGATATATTCTCTTGTGAAATGAGTTTCTTGCAGGAGCACTGAATCAGGTTTGTTTTTTTTTTATGTGATGTGTATATAAAAGGAAACATAAAGCAACTCTGTAGATCTAATATGTAGATCTTTGGACTGATTAAATAGATGATGTCCCACGGACTAGTGAATGTCATGTAAAAGTAAGAAAAAATATGAAAATCTGAAGGAGAAAAATAGTGCTGGCAAGAAGCAAGAGGAGGTGATAGAAAATATGGCCATGATGGGAGCAGAGAAATCATTGTCCAAAACAATAGAAGATAAAATAGTCATGTTGTCTGCTAATGTTCAGACAATTTATATTTAAAGATAGAATGTTAAACTCAACTACGTTATTAATCTTTCATTATTTATTTTGATTGTGTTTATTCCTTTTAGTGATATATTACAGAATATTATCTTAGAACTATGTAGCAATTTTACAGATATGCATACTTGTATTTAAAAGCAAAAATAATTGTATTAAAGGAAGTAGCAAAATAATTTTGAGTAACAAACACATTGTGCTACATAACCTTTATAAATATTCTTCCTTGGACTCTACTGATTCCTACTTTAATCAGGTTTTCCTACATACACTGGTGTACCAATGTAACCTGCACAAATATAAAAAAAAGTACTGTTAAATCATGTTATTCCCTCATTGTTACCGCAGAAAACTTAAAGAAATCTGAATTAGGTATATTATTTAATTGTTATCACATTGTTCTTTTGCATACGCCTTATAAACGTTTAAAGTAATCTGTCCATATACTTTACTAGTTCACGAGAAATCTGTTACCAGTATTATGAAAGATCAGTCAAGAAAAAGAAATCTCTTCTATCCTTCTTTCTTTTCTTATTTCCATTCCACCCTTCCCTTTCCGTATTTACTCTTTCGTTCTCTTCTGTTCCCAGTACTCCTCCAAATCAAATCCCTAACTTCATGTAATCTGTTATTTGGTCTCCCCTTTCTTCCATTAACATTTCTTATTTTTCAACTATGTACAATTTAATAATCTATTTTTTCTGAGACTGATTTGTTATATGATGTTCATCGTATGAATTGCTCCTGCAGTAGCCTTAGCTGTATGGGGTATATCTTGCTAAAGATATAACAGCTGACCTTCTATTAAAGCTTTCAGGGCACCTTCCACATGCCCAAACCATTAGCTCAAGCTGACCTAACTAAAATGCCAGTTTTGGGTGCCAAGCCCTTCAGAGCTTTGTAGGGTGTTCCTGTTGCAAAGCCCTTCAGAGCTTTGTAGAGTGTTCCTGTTGCAGCTTTCATTGATCAGTGGTTAGCTAGCAGTGTTCCAGTGCCTGAGCAGATAAGTTCCCTTTGGGGAAAGGAGTGTTCCACATTACTCTTTTGATAGAAGTTACACTTTTTTGTGAAATATTACTTTTAAAGCTAGGACAAGGTATTTTAATGACCGTTATATGACCTTTAATTACTTTTAAATGGGAGTGTCACTTTTTTACATTTGTGGTTGTTAAAAATAATTTCAAACTGTTTTTTTTTTTCTGAAGTAAAACTTGTATTATTATACTTTTGGGGGTGGAAGTAAGTATTTAAAGTGCTCTTTACTGTGCTTTTATGGGGAAAATGTTACTTTTTTACTACTTACCTGTTTTAACAACTACTGTTGCCAGACTTTCCCGAGAATCAGACATCTTTTTCTCCTTAACCATGGAACAACATAGCGGTTCCTTGATACTTCCTTCTTCCCGCCACAAAAAGAAGAAAATTACCAAACAGCCTTTGCCACAATAGCAGGCTGCTAAAGTGGCTCAGCCACAGATGGATGACTGTTTTGACCAAAACTGGCTCCTCAGACCATTCATCATTTTCCCCTGGCTCCTGCTGGTGTCATCTCTACATCTGCCATGG
Source organism: Protopterus annectens (assembly GCF_019279795.1). Taxonomy (NCBI): domain Eukaryota; kingdom Metazoa; phylum Chordata; order Ceratodontiformes; family Protopteridae; genus Protopterus; species Protopterus annectens. The sequence goes on along the minus strand of NC_056733.1, from coordinate 338,783,139 downwards.
AAAAGGAGTTAGACACGTCATCTGTGGCTGTTGGGTACCTTTAGTGGGCAAGGGAGAGCCACTCTTGCTGGATCTGGGAAATGGTGCAGAGTATGCCCCTCAGTCTATCCAGAAAGTTACACCTGTCTGGGACTTTTGCTATGGTGTTGATGGGCTAGAAGCTAAATCTATCTGATGTCTGTGGTATAGTATATAAAGGCGATATAAAGCTACTCTTGGAGTTAATATGTAGATCTTTTGACTGATTAAATAGATGATGTCCCCCAGACTAGTGAATGCCATGTAAAAGTAAGAAAAAGTGTGAAAATCTGAATGGAAAAAAATAATGGTGGCAAGAAGCAAGGAGAGAATATGACCATGATGGAAACAGAGGGATCACTGTCCAAGACAATACAGTCACATTGTTGGCCATTTGGAAGGAAATTAAGGAAGTCAAAGAGTCACTGCAAGAGCACATACAAGCCCAGAAGAACCAGTGGGTAATAGAAACTTCCCTTAATCAGCACTCCACTGTTATTCAGGAGTTGACTGATGATAATATGGAAGTCAAAGCCAGGGTTGAAGCCAGTGTGGGTAATACCAAGGCAAAGTTAATGAACTTGAAGGATCAGGCTGGTAGAAAACATCTGAAGCTCTTGGAAGTGCCAGAAAGGATGAGGGGGACTGATGGTGTTAAATATATTAAGGAGGTTCTGGCAAAATGGACTGTTGGAGACAGGGAAGATACTGGTATAGAGGAAACACAGAGAACTTTAATGGTGTCCTAGTGAACAGTATCAGTCTCAACCACCTCCAATTACAGTTAGACTGCAAATGTACAAGATGAGGGAGAAGATTTTACAAGTGGGAGACACTACAGAGTATTTCTTGACTAGTCTTTTTCCACAGAGACAAGGAGGAGGCAAAATACCTTGATATCAGCCACAAGGCTTTGTAGACAAAAGGGTTTAGTGTCATGTTTGTTGTATCAGGCTCACTTAAGGTTATTTCTTCCGGGTTCCCCTGGGACATTTGTTGATGCAGTAGAAGGACTAGCTGCATTACAGGAACATAATAGCTTTCTTCAAAGACCACAGTAAGATTGGATGGGGTACCAAATGGATGATAGTTTGGTATATGGTTGACTGTCGGGAACTGTCAAGTTGATATTCTTGTTTTGGCAAAAGAAAGTGTTTGAGGAAGATATGGCGGTTATGAAAGAAAGATAAGAGAAAGCCTTCACAAAGGACTAGTAGTTGTGGAAAAGGTTTAGTACAAAAATTGCTATAGAGTCTTATAATCAGTGGGGAACATTAATAAGGCTGGTACACCCAAGTGAATGTTGGACACTAAAATGAGGGAGATGACAGTAGGGGTGGAACTGTGCTTGAGATGAATAAGGGTAGTTACTTCACAGGACTGTGAGAGAATATTAAAACAGACTGTTGAGGACATAAAATGACTGGAAATAATGTTCAATGGCTGTTGATCTGTTAAACGTTCGCAGAGGACAAGAGAATATAGGAACAAAGGCGTGGCTGTCCTTTTGCTGTTTTCTTTCAACTATTGCAATAGTATTAGCGATACTCTCATTGAAAGCTGATCTATGTATTTACAATGTGCTTTGTTGATTTTTTTTTGTCTTCATATTATATATTTGTAGTTTGCTTTGACCATAATGTTTCAAGGAAGGCAAAGAGGGATGTCTTACAGTTGATCAGAGGCAATACATTTTATATAACTTTAGGTGTGTGGGTCTTCAGTATCTAGAAATAGGGAAAAGGGATGGAGTAAAATGTAGTTTGATGGGTTAGTGACATCCCATATTGTTGATGGGGAACATGAGTAGAGTAAATTAGAGGAAGCATAAAAACAAGCTAGGGAAGGTAACATGACTTGCTGGTACTGACCTGTAACAATGTGGAAGGGGGGTATCCATGAAGTAAGAACAAGTTATGAAATGGAATAGTGGGATATTATTGAAAGGGTGGTAGTGTTATGTATCAGGAAGGAGGAGCTCATAAAAAAAGACATAAGGTGGAAAAGGAAGACAATATTGAGAGTGGTAGATAGCTGTATAGGATACTGTAGATCTGCAGGGGGATCGCTGATCCATGCAACTAGCGACAGACATTGTAATGGTTGAGGAGAGGCAACTCCAAGAACAGTACCGGGTTGACAAATGGTCTCACAACTAAATATGCATGTAGTTCTAATGCAGGGAAATAGGGGAGGAAGAAGGGATGATTTAAGGAAGTACCAAAGGTTGTTGGTGTTCTGTATGTTTTAAAATGTTGAAAAGTAGGGCAATGGACGAGGAAGTATATATTCAGGAGAGAGGAGGTAGTGCAGTAATTAGAGGAAGACTGAATAAGACATCTACAAAAGAAGCTGCACTGAGTAAAAAGGACAGAGATGAAGGACAGGAACATAAGAGGATTATGTCTTAATCAGTCAGTAAATAAAGGAGGTATAAGGGCTGATGCACTAAACGTGAAAAGGGCTGAATAATTCCATTAAAAAAGATGTTATTTTGCAAGGAAGTATACTAGAGATAGGACTACAGACAGGAATATTTATATTACAGGATTGACTTGGGAACTTCAAGACTTGCAGATGAGACAAAAGCAGTGGGCAAAGAAAGACAAAAGAAGGGACAGTGAATTTAAATGCATATTACAGGAGAAATAGAAAGGAAAATCCATTTTAAGGTAGCTCGTACAGAAAAGTTATTTTTCACTGAAAGTCACAGAGTGTTGAGCACTGGCAGTGTGATTTAGGCAGTAGACATTCGAAAAGGGTGACAGGTAGGGGGACTAGACATCTTTGAAAGATTCTGAAGGTGTTTCATGAATGCAGTGAAGACTTGTATAGGGAGGAAGCCGTCCACCATATGGCTGAAGAGGATGATTAGATATGGAGGATGATTAGATATGGAGGGATATGTTACAGCTACGAAAAATTGATGAGGATATGATTAGAGAAGGTTCTACTTCACTTTGTCGCAAACACTAATTGTCGAATACCTTTTTGCTGAACCCTCTTCATTGAAGGCCGTAATCCACCGAATGTGAATTTAAACGAAAATTTCCTCAGGGGAAAAATGGTTGATCATCACTGGGAATTTGCCCTTTTCCCCACTGTAGTGCAGTCTCGAGTTGATATATATTTAGGTGATGGGGTTAGGGGTCTGGGGGGCATAGGCCCACCCCCCCACCTGGGTGGGTTTTAAATTTTATGATTTTTTGTGACTTGGCCAAGCATTTTTCCCCTGGGAAAATTTTTGCTTAAATTCACATTCGATAGATTAAGGCTTCGATGAGTAGGGTTTGACAGAAAGGTATTCAACAATTAATGTTTTCAACAAAGTAAAGAAGACCCATTACAGAACTGCGCAGGGAAGTGAGTGTCAGTGAGATAGAATGTCTGCGATAAGATGCCACCTAGTAAATCCCCTGGATTAGACGGTATACCCTTAGAGGTCTGAGCATTAGCCAATAGACAGATATTAGAGGTGTGGGTTTTATTGTTTAATGGGATATTGAGGGGGACCCCCACTCCTGAATCTTGGAAGAGGCTGCTATATCAGTAATGTATAAGGAAGGGAAGGATTCTTACTTGCACTCCTTGTTTAGGCCTGTATCCTTACTTAACTATGACTAAGTGTTTATGGCAGTTTTTGCTAAGAGGTTTGCATCAGATCTGAAGTAGGATATTCATTTGTCTGCAACCTGTGGGTTATGGATCCGATATCGGATCCGAACCGGCATGGTTTTCCAGCTATGGATCCAAGCTCTCAGCTCCTCCCCTCACCCATAATGCCCTGCTCTACCCTCATGACCTCAGATCTCGTTTGCCGCGCTGGTGACTGGATTGGTATTCATAGCTCTCAGCTAAGTGCTAGTTTCTTAACTGTTAATTCAGAAAATTTAAAGTTTTTTGTGCATTTTTGTGTGAAAGTTTAGGTTTCCCTCTTTAATAGTTTTATTTAGAGTTAAATTAAGTATTTTTTTTCCCTCCCCTCGCTGTTGGCGTAGAGTGTGTGTGTTGGGCCTGTGTGCCTGTATTAGTTTTAGTTACTTTATTTTAGTAGCTTTATAGATTTGGATGGCTGATCAGCCCAAATCTGTTTTTTCTAAATGCTCCGAGTGTGGCCATAAGCTCTCCCCGGCTGATGGCCACACTGTGTTAGTGCCTGGGGTTGAACACCTCACATCTGGATGCTCCATTTGTGCAGGGTTCAACCCCAGGGCACTGAGGAGCGGAGGTCCAAGCTTGTCTTGGCGGGTCTTTACCGCCAGACTCGGCTCCGGCCTCCGCTCCTTCGAGCAACCGTGGTTCGGTTATTCTCTCCGTGGCACCCCTCCTGCTCCTGGGACTCAACCTCCCGTTTCTGGAGAGGAGAGGGATGCTAGGAAAAAGGACGGAGGAGAAGCACCACAAGCGGCGGGCCGAGACCTCTGTTTCGGCCCCGCCAGCCAGGCTTCTCCCGGCTCCGTTCGGCTCGGTCTCCTCCTTCTCGGCTCCGGTCCCCTGTGTGCTTTTCACGGGTCCTGAGGAGGAGGAGACCCGATCTCCGTCGAGGCTATCGAGGAGGCACTCCAGGCCTACCTCGGTAGCCTCGTCGAGATCTACACATAACCTTTCAGATGCTGATCTGGACGGATGATGAGAAGATTCATCCAGGCCCAGATGCAGATGGAGTGCTCTTGCCTCCCCTCTGGGAGCTCAACACCCTTTTAAGCCTATTGCTCCTTCTCCGACCCGCTATCCGGGTTCGGAGCAGCTGGAGCCGAGCAGCTTCGGGGGTGGGTCGGCGCCGATAGTACTTGGTACCGGATCCGACCCTGCCCTCGAGTGCGTCGGATCCGACCTCTCGGAGCCTGGATCCGAGCCTCGGATCCGGGGGGATCAGTGCTCCTTCGGCGCCGTCTGTGTCGGAGCGCACTGTCCCTTCGGATCCGGGCGCCGGCTCCGGTCCACTCTTCGGATCCGAGGGGAGCCGATTGTCGGATCCTTTGGTCGAGGTCGGCTCCCCTTCGGCTTTTGATGTAGTGGAGAGGGCTCTGTTGAGGGTCTCCGGACCCCCGGCACTTGTTCCGGCTCCGTCCCGCGCTCCCTCTGCACTGGGCCAGGCTTCCACCATCCGGCCCCTGGGACAGCCCGCTTCTGTGCCCCAAGTTGCTCCTATGGAACAAATTGCTGCTTGTGAGGACTCCTCTGACAGCCCCCCAGAGGATGTCCCTCGCAAGCATACGTGCAAAAGGAGGCACATTGACTCCCGAGTCTCTCACAGAAGACACGGACTTGGAGGAAGGGGAAGGCTCCCCACGGTCACCCCTTGAGGATGTCTCATTTGGAGACATCATGAAAATGCTCCGTATAAGGGGGGGGTGGTCTGCCCCAAGTCTTCCTCGGACGAGTCCGTGTTCTTGGAGGCATTTGAAGCGGGCCCGTCTACCTCTTGGGTGTCCCCTGCCGACCCCTGGTGGACCTTATTACCACCAGGGCGTGGAAGGAACCGGACACCGTGGAGCCAATTCCCAAGAGACCAGATAGGATCCTTAGTCCGCCATCCGACCGGGCCCATTGGAGTAAGGGGCCTCCGGTAGATGCCATGTTGACGGCGGCCACCAAGAGGGAACTGGCTCAGGAGAGTCCCTCAGTCCACCCCCCCCGCAAGGAGTCTCTGATGATGGGCCGCTTGGGGGAGCGGGTGTTTGTTCAGCGACCTTCTCGGTAAGGACGCTGCACTATATGGCACATGTCATTAGGATGCAGCGAGATCTTATTAAAGAATACGCTGCATCCCCCCTGAGTCCATTTCGGAGGAGGACAGGGTTCTGCACTCCACCCGTATGGCCACTCTTAGGTCAGTTACTAATACTTCTATGCGGCTACTCTCCCATGCAACGGAAGGCGCCGCTAGAGCTGCGGGGACAGGACTGGTCACTAGACGTCAGGCCTGGCTCCGGCACTGCGATTTTTCTGAGCCCTTCAAAGCGTCGTTTGAGCGCCCCTTTGATGGTTCTGCTCTGTTTGGCAAAACCGTTCGCGAGACGTTGACCCAGAGCGAAAAGGACGGAAAGACGCTGTCTGCCGTCGGAATCCGCTTCTCTGCACCCCAGAGGCCCTACTCTAGGAACCAAAAGGGTCAGAAGAAGATGTGGTTCCGAAGTCGCAGCAGTCCCAGCCTGCTCGGACAACCAGTCCTTCCGTGGCAGAGGAGGACAGGGAGGACGCCGCCCTAGAGGCAGAGGGGCTCCCAGAAACTTCGGGTCCAGGGAACCTTTCTCTGAGCGGCCCGCAGCAACCCTGAGGGTTGCCCGACTGCTCCACTCTGGAGGCAGTCGGGGCGTTCGGGCACCTAGCGGCATGGGAGTCCATAACATCGGACCGCTGCGTTCTCCAAATCATATCCAGAGGATATCGCATCCCTTTCCTTCACCTTCCAAAGTTGAAGTCCCTCCCAGGCGTCCCACCCGGTCAGCGGGAGGCGCTTTGGCAGAAATTGGCCATCTGCTAAAGAAAAGAGCCATCCAGCCCGTCCCCAGACCAGATCGGATCAGGGTTCTACTCCAGATTCTTTTAGTGCCAAAGAAGACGGGGAACTAAGACCAATCCTAGACCTTTATCTGTTGTATCTGGCAGTCCCCAAAGAAAAATTCGAATGGTCACTCTGCAATCTATTCTCCCCCTTCTGGGAGAAAATCACTGGATGTGCTCGATAGACCTCAAGGACGCGTACTACCACATCCTGATGGACAGGCGCTCCAGGAGGTTTCTCCGCTTCCGGCTGGGAGCCAGTCACTACCAGTTCCGGGTCCTTCCCTTTGGTCTCACCACAGCCCCCAGGGTGTTCACCAAAGTATTAGCAGTGGTAGCGGCCCACCTGAGGCTTCAGGGGGTGCAGGTCTTTCCCTACCTGGACGACTGGCTTCTTACCGCCCCAACAAGGCATCTACTTCTATTGGCGCGAGACTCCTTTCTCCATCTTGCTCCTTTTCTGGGCATCACAATAAATACAAAGAAATCCAACCTGGCGCCCACACAGCTCTTAGATTTTATAGGGGCCAGGCTAGACACAAGGAGTTCTGAGCCTTCCTCACTGCGGACAGAGTTCAAAATCTGCAGCTCCAGGTGCGGGCCATTCTCCATTCAAGTTCTGTTCCGGCGGAGTTGGTCCTGAGGGCTCTAGGGTCCATGGCATCGGCTATAGCACTTCTTCCTCTTGCCAGGCTCAATATCGCATTCTACAGTGGGCGCTCTTAGTACAGTGGTCATACCTTGCTCTCCCATGCATCATCCCATAGCGATCAGCAAGGCTTGCAAGCGGTCCCTCTTGTGGTGGCTCCACTCCCGGATCTCCACAAAGGCCGCCCATTTTGTGCTTCTCCCCTCTCGCCACGGTGACCACGGACGCCTCCGCCTCGGGTGGGGGGCACTTTATGGCGGACCGTCCAAGGCACGTGGGACGATTCAGAGACCTTACTGCATATCAATGTTCTAGAGATGAGAGCAGTGCTCTTAGCGTTGCTAGCACTTCAGGACTTTCTTCCCTTGGGAACAATTGCGATTCAATCGGACAACATGTCTGTTGTCTGGTACATCAACAAGCAAGGGGGAACAAGGTCTTACCCTCTTTGTCGAGAAGCCATGAGAGTTTGGGAATGGGCAATCTCCACCAACCGCTTTCTAATAGCAATGCACATTCCGGGTCGGTCCAACATCCTAGCGGACAAGCTCAGTCGCACCATTCTGACCCCTTACGAGTGGTCTCTCAATTGTCAAGTAGCAGAACGCATATTCGCACGGTGGGGAACCCCTTCATGCGATCTTTTTGCCTCTCCCTCAAACACCAAGTGCGACAGTTTTTTCGCTCTGATACCTCCTCCGGAGGTACCCCAAGAGACGCTCTGGTGCATGCTTGGCCACCCGGTCTTCTGTATGCTTATCCACCCTTGCCTCTGATGCTCCAAGTTCTTCAGAAAGCCTCTCGGGTGGGTTGCAGTATGATTCTCATTGCTCCGTTTTGGCCTCGACAGATCTGGTTCCCCTTCCTAAGGTCTCACTCGGTGAATCCTCCTTGGATTCTAGATCCCATCCCGGATCTGATATCCCATCCATCCTGCATTCCTCCTCCGAATCTGGACAACCTGAAGCTGACAGCTTGGCTGCTCCAGTTCCACTCTTGATTAGGACTCCCGGTATTTCGTCACCGGTTAAGGCAATTTTGGTGGCAGCTCATAAACCGTCCACTAGAAAGGTTTACCGAAGCAAGTGGAAGCGTTTTCTTTGTGGGCGGGCGGCAAGGCCTGAATCCCTTCACGGTTCCTCTTCCTTTAGTGCTTGACTTTCTAACCACTCTCTTTAACGATGGTGCCAGCAGTTCCACAGTCAAAGTACAACTGGCGGCAATTTCTCATTATCACATTGGCCATGACTCTAATCCTCTTATGTCAGCCAAATTGTGTAAAATTTTTCTTAAAGGTACTTTTCTTCTCAGGCCCCTATAAAACAAGCAGTTCCTCCTTGGGACCTCTCTCTGGTCCTACAGGCCTTGACCGCCCTCCTTCGAGCCAGCGGCTACGGTGGATCTCAAATTCTTGTCCTACAAGACAGCCTTTTGGTAGCCATTACATCGGCCAAGAGAGTTTCTGAGCTTCAAGCATTATCAGCTAAACCTCCTTACTTGGTATTTCATCCGGACCGTGTCTACCTCAGGACCAACCCGTCCTTTCTTCCTAAAGTCGCTTCTGAAGCAAACATCAATCAGTCCATTAACCTCCCTGTTTTCTTCCCTAAATATGAAAACAAAGGTGAATATAAGCTACATTCATTAGATGTTCACAGGCAACTTAGATTTTATCTGAACAGGACGGCTGGTCATAGGCAATCCGACCAGTTGTTTATTTCCTTTGCAAAATTCAATTTGGGCAAGCCAATTTCTAAAGTTTCTCTGTCCCGCTGGATTTCACAGTGCATCTTATTGGCTTATCAAGCTTCAGGAAGGCCCGCACCGGAGGGTGTTCATGCCCATTCAACCCGGTCAGTATCTACCTCGGCAGCCTTCAAGGCTAGGATTCCTCTAGATGATATTTGTGCAGCAGCCACGTGGGCTTCATCTCATACCTTTATTTCCCACTATAAGTTGGATCTTGCATCTAGGGGTAGAGCATCCTTTGGCTCCGCGGTGCTCCGGAATATCCTTCCATGATGGCCGCCCAAGATTCAGGTAGCTGGGGACTCTGTCCCACAGGTTGCAGACAAATGAATATCCTACTTCAGATTTAGAAGTTATGTACTCACCATAACGTTCCATCTGAGTAGGTGTATTCATTTGTCTGCAACCATCCCGCCCTCCTATCCCCCTGGCCTTTCAGTTTCCTGCATATTCTATGTTACCCTTTTCAGGGTGTTGTTGCTTTGGCAAACTCGATCTGAGGTCATGAGGGTAGAGCAGGGCATTATGGGTGAGGGGAGGAGCTGAGAGCTTGGATCCATAGCTGGAAAACCATGCCGGTTCGGATCCGATATCGGATCCATAACCCACAGGTTGCAGACAAATGAATACACCTACTCAGATGGAACGTTATGGTGAGTACATAACTTCTAATTTTACCTAAGATTATACAGTGTGATCAATGTGGCTTTGTGGAGGGGAGGAGAACACTGAATAATGTGTTGCATACATTTGTTGATAATGCATTATGCCAATCAAAAAGATAGAGTTGATGTTTCTATCTTTGGATGCAGCAAAGGCCTTTGACAGGATGTGGTGGCAGTATCGTTGTGAACTAATGAGGAAATGGTTTCCATAGTTAACAGAGTTCTTAACATGTACAAAGGTCTGATAACTAGGGTTAAGATAAGAGCAAAATTATCTGGAAATATCAAGAGCAATATTATCTGGAAAGATCAGATTAGAATGGGTGGCTAGGCAAGGATGCCCTCTTTCCCCCTTATTATTTACACTATATTTGTAACCATTAGTCATGCACTTAAGAGCATCAGTGATAAGGGATATGTCTGGCATGGGGGACAACAGAAAATAACCATGTTTGCAGATGTGTTATTGACCCTAGGAAAACTAAAGGATGATAATGAGTTATTATGGAAAAGAATTGATGATTTCTGCTAAAGAACAAGTCATAATGTTAATAGAGATAAAATGGAAATAAAGATGTTAAACATGACAGTTGAGGAACAGGAGTTAAGACATTTAAGTATGAGAACACGAGTGGAAGCAGTTAAGTGTTTAGGAATAAGCTTAGCTGGATTAGTGGAGGACTCATTTAAAATAACATACAGTGCATAATGGGGAAAAGCAAGGCAGTTATTAAGAAAACGGCAGGTGTTACCATTAGATCTTATAGATTCATAGGTGTTTACTAGGCTATAATCCCAAAAAACATTTTAAGCCTAACCAAGCTTACCTCAAATTACTAAAATATTGCTGACGTGTCAATACCCTAAGGAATTTTATGATAGGCTTGTGCACATCAAATCTACACAGGCTGCCTCTGCTCATTAAGGATGTAGGTGCCAAATTAGGGATAAATTTACAATTTCCCATGCAATGGTCAGAGTTACGTTTGAATATGGTTAGGAATGAGCTTTGCTTCACATGTTTGGGAAGCCTGTTTCACAGAAGTGGTAATGTTTGAGAAGCATACCTGTCCCTCCAGGATGCCCTGTTTATGTCACAGATAGTGTTTAGGTTCTTAGAATGGGTATTGCTGATGCTGTTTGTTTTGCAGATAAGGAAGAGCTCCATCAGCTTAGAATTAAAGGATGCCTAATAGGCGAGACATTGATCTTTGCACAGCAGTCTGTAGGAGACCAAGTACAGGGATAAGTCTTTGAGAGGGTCCACATAGGACATGTTGTTTACTCCCTGTATTCTTTTTGTGAGGAAACCTCTGTGGTCTTTTAAGCTGTTTCAAGTTCCTGGTCAGGTACATGCTGAAGGGTAATTTACACTCAATGATTGGTTGGATGAGAGCCGAGTACAGTGGAACAATGAGATCCTTTGACCTGGATGCCATGCTCTTACTTATAAGTTGTGCAATGCTGAATGATTTTCTCAGCACAGTAGACATATGTTGGTGAGAGGTCAGGTTACTGTCAACATGAATTCCCAGATTCCTGACAACTAGGTCTACTTTTAGGGATGTATTGTCTATGTGGTGATTTCCAGTGATGGCTGTCATTTACAAATGGTACTGTTATGCATTTTTTTCACATTGAGTTTTAATCAATGGTTCTGGCAGTAGTTGTTTGTCTGTGTCAGGCCGTCCTGAAGGATATCTGTGTCTTTAGGAGATTCATTGACTATGCCTAGTTTGCAGTCATCTGCAAACTTGGTCAACAAGAAGCCCTTGATGTTTGCCTTGACTTCAGCACCATTCCCTGTGGGAATGCACTAATGACTTGCCTCTGTCTGAAGGTGAATTCCCCTATCTTAATTTTGTGAGTCCTGTCAGTGAACTAACTGGCTATCCATGAGATGATGCATGGGTTTATGCCTAATTTTGTAAGTTTATCTGCAATACCCCCATGAAACATATGTCAAATGCCTCATCCAGGTTAAGGTAGGCAGTATACACAGTTTTACCCCCTCACATAGCTTTGGTGACCTTCACTAAGAAGTCTGCCAGGTTAAGTAGGTATGACCCACCTTTGACAAAACCAAACTGGGTAAAGCTCAGTGTATATAGGTTTCCTGTGTCATTGTTTATCAGATCAATGATAATTCTTTCCATAACATCCATTCCTACCTGTATGGTAATAGTAAACTTTTGATTCTCCTAGCTGGTTATTTTTTTCTTTTACATTCATCCGTACTTCCATCCTGTTACCCGTAAAACTTCATTGTTATCAGAAGCATAACAATACTTGTAAGTCCGTAACTAGTCTCCTAAAGTATCAGATATGCAAATAACAGAGAAACATAATTATCCCATTAAGTTAATATGCTAGGGTCTGTATTAGATCACCGAATGCTTAAAAAAGTGAATGGTGATTAATCGACCCTATATAAGCGAAAGCTTACAATTTCAAACTGTCAGAACAGTGATTTTTTTCCCTAGAGAAAAGAAAAATCACCGTACCAACAACAAAAAAAAATAATAAAATACTTTAAACATTGCATTGTGGGGGGCTTTGCCCCCCCCCACACCCCCTACTTAAATATACCAACTCCGTGACCACACTACAGTGCCTAAAATGGCAAAGTAAATATGGTATGCTTTATTATAGATATGTGTATTGTTGAACCAGTTCATGTGTGGGTACATAATTTACTGCTATAGTCTTTAATGTTATATCTGAAAAGACTTGGAACTGTCTCAAAATGTTCCACAACATGGACATGCCCTTTTCTTTAATTATCATGTTCAAAATTATATTGTCTGCATTTTTATTGCTTATTTCTACTAGTTATTGCTTATTCTAACCATTTGTAGCACTTTTTTATTGCCTGCTGCCTACTCTTTTTTACTGTATTTTATTGCTATAAACTAATCTGCACTATGTACTGAAATTGTCTGCCTTACAGGGTCTGTTAAATCACTTTTGTTACTGTCACACTGTTTGTAAAGCTTTTTTAGCTAGTTTCACAGTGTGAAAGGTGTTAACTGGAAATTTTCTCCATTTGTTAAGCATCTGTTTGCTTGTTCTGATTTCCTGCCAAGGAGTATATCATATAACTTATTTGTTTGCAGTTAAAAGCATTCTCTAGAGTCTCCTTGCTCCCTTATCTGTTTAAAACTTTAATTTAGTGTCTCACTGCTGTTTTTTTGCTGTGATAAATGGATCTATATCACCACATTGAATGGTGATCAGTTCAAACGCCCTTTGTTCGAACCTAAAAGCCCGAAAACCCTAAATAGCAAACTCACGGAACAGCAATTTTTTTTCCCCAGGAAAAAAAATTGCTGCTATGTGAAAAAAAAAAAATCACAACTTTAAAACAAACTAAATGCCCCCACATCCCCCTACTTAAATATACCAACTCTGAGATTGCACTACAGTGGAGGAAATAGCAAAGCCCTGAAGATGGCCCACCGATTTTTTTCCCTGGGAAAAAAGTCGATGTTCCGTAACTTCGTGTTTTAGGGCTTTCGTATTTTTCGGTTCGAACAAAGGCCGTTCGAACTTCAGTGTGGTGATGGTGATATAGACCTGTGATAAACATCTATGTAGTGTTTTCTGCCTAGTTAGCTAGTAGCTGTAGCATAATTTCCCACCCTCCCTCCTTATTGGTATCTTGTTCTTATACTTGGTAGCTTTGCAGTTGCCCCCCCCCCCCCCACACACACACACACTCTGTAAATTTGATCTGGGACACTCCTCCCATTAAAGTGTCATTAGCTCATTCTACCTAATACAGAGAGAAATGTCCAAAATCTTAAAGAGAGTCATACATTTCCAACAAATGGATTTCCTACATACACACAAGCTCCTATCAAACACTCAGCACAGCTTTCGACCCATCATAGCAGGACAACAGCCCTCATGGTCCTTACTAATATGGTTAACAGTCATAGAAATAATGGGCAATATGTATCTGCTATATTTTTAGACTTATCTAAAGTTTTCCATATGGTAGATCACAGTGAATTCATTGAGGTCCTCTCCAAATTTAACCTAAGTAGCTCATCTTTTTCCTGGTTACAAAGTTACCTTTCAGGATGACAGCAAGCTGTCCATTGGCAACAACAACTTTCCTCATTTCTCCCAGTCTCTATAGGGGGTTCAGAAGTCTCCATCCTTGGCCCCCTACTCTTCTCTCTGTTCACCAACTAGCTCCATACCACCACACTTCATGCGTCAATAATACAATACGCAGGCAACTCAACTCTGATATGTTGGTGGCTTTGCAGTTGCCCGCTCCTAGTGTAAATTTGATCTGGGACCCGTCTCCCAGTCTAGTGTCATTACCTCATTCTACCCAGTACAGGGAGAACATTTGAGAAGGCCAATCAGCTTAGTTTCTGCTACTCCTTTCTCTCTTTCCACTAAAAAAAAAAAAAAAATTATCTGCTTTTACTGTATTTGTGTTTCTTCCTACTTTATCTTGCTTTTGCGTCATCTTAAAAGTACTCAATTGTATTTATTACTGCTTGGTGTAACTCATTCTAAGCCTTTTAGTTTAAGCACTTGGGCTTCAGACCAGTTGTTTTACATTAAGAAGGTTTGTGGTCTGCACTGTAGTGGCAGAACAGGTAATTTACATCTTTTCTAAGTTGGGAACTGCTGATTGAGGGCTCAGTATCTGTTATTCTAAAAGTGTATTAATTCTGGTTTAAGCACTTGGGCTTCAGGCCAGTTATTTTACATTAAGAGGGTTTGTGGTCTGCACTCTTGTGGGAGGAGAGGCTGGACTCTGCCCTTCTGAGCTGGGAATTTCTGGTTAAAGGCTTGTAGTGCCTGCATATTTGAACTGCTTCTTACTGAAATTGGTACACCTTGTTTGCTGTAGCATAGACCAGATCCAGGCCTGCTGAATCTAGCTTTGTTTGTATAACTTGAGTACTAATCCAGGCATTCTTTAAAGTATTCAATTGTATTTATTACTGATTGGTAGTAACTTGATTAAAGTGTAGCTATCATTCTAAGTCTTTTGGATTAAGCACTTGGGCTTCAGACCAGTTGTTTTACATTAAGAAGGTTTGTGGCCTGCACTGTGGTGGCAGGACACGTAGCTTACATCCTTCTAAGTTGGGAACGGCTGATTGAGGGCTCAGTGTCTGTTATTCTAAAAGTGTATTAGTTCTGGTTTAAGCACTTGGGCTTCAGGCCAGTTATTTTACATTAAGAAGGTTCGTGGTCTACACTCTTGTGGGAGGAGAGGCTGGACTCTGCCCTTCTGAGCTGGGAATTTCTAGTTAAAGGCTTATAGTGCCTGCATATTTGAACTGTTTCTTACTGAAATTGGTACACCTTGTTTGCTGTAGCATAGACTAGATCCAGGCCTGCTGAGTCTAGCTTTGTTTGTATGCTTGTTTCTTTGCTTGTTATTTCCCTGAAAAGCTAATTCCACCTAAAACGTCTTTTCAGCACTTCTGTGGATCCCTAGTGATATCTGCATTGCTTAATGTACTTATTTCCTTGTTTCACTTTAAAGAAAGTTACTGTTTGTCGTTTTTGCATTTAAGTAACCTGTAACATATTGCATTTAAGTTACCTGGCACTTGCTCACTAAAGCAATTATATAAGTCAGCACTAAAAAATTAAAAGCACTACACCCTCACAAACTCCCCTTGAGTACCTTGTTCCCCACTGGCCCTTTTTTCAATTATAAAGGAATTCCCAATACTATTCTAGCATGTCCAAAGGTCAGTTCTCAATTTCCTCTTCGGTCCAGCTGGTGAATCTGGGAATCTTGAGGCAAAGTTACAACTGCCTCATGTACACAGACAACCCTCTCCTCCTCCCAACAAATTCCAGCACATGTGAGAGATGCAACCATATAGCCAAACTGGAGGCTATGCTCTCTCAACTCAGTACTGGCGTAACCAGTTAGGAGGAGAAGGAAACCACACGCACTATAATTCCAGTCTCACATAGACCTACCACGACAGCAAACCAAACACATAAACACACAGAAACATACTTGGAGGCTCTAAATAAAAATCTGCCTAAGCAGCAGTGACCTCCAAAGCAGACAACCAAGCAACCGCTATCCCAAAACAAAACACGTGCAACACATAGCTCACAAAGCCAGTGTGCCGAACAGTCACAGCCCTTAAGGCTAAACAACACACCTGATACACTTGTAATAGGTGACTCTATCGTCAGGCACACTGGCGTACCGCTCACCAGGCTGAACAAGGAGAAGGTCACGGTGAGCTGCCTGTCGGCGCTAGGATCCACCACATAACACAAGCACTCAGGTCACTCCAAGGCAAGTACAAATATGACTCAGTCATTGTCCATGCTGGTGTGAATGACCTGAGACGTACCTCCCTGGAATACATGAAAAGAGACATAGAGGAGCTCTCTCAGCATGTAGCCCAGGCCGGTATGACCCTGACTTTGAGTAGCATCTTACCCTCACCAAGAATGATGCCACAATATGAAGACAAGATGATCAATTTCAACAATTGGCTTAAGTATTGGTGTCATTCAAAGGGGATCCAATGCCTGTTAGCCTGGGATGACATGCTCGACAAGCCACGATGCTTCGCTAGGGACGGCTTGCACCTGTCACCCCTGGGCTTTTGGATATTGGCAAAGGCTCTTGCTACCCCCATAGTGCCTTTTTTAAGCAAGGCTCAAAAGACAAACCCACCTCCATAGGTATCACAAGGGATAAGAAACTAAGAGTAATGCTACTCAACACCAGAAGTCTAAACCTCAAGATGCACGCATTCAAAACTCTCCTTGGCATGGAGAACATTGATATCTGTGCAGTAACAGAAACCTGGTTCAAGGCTCCCGAGAGTACCCCAGCACTACCAGGTTATACCTCATACCATGCTTTTCGGCCCCAAAACTTGGACCGAACCACAAAAGGAGGGGGAGTATCAATATTCGTCAAAGATACCCACACCTCCAGGTTGGTGGCACAGCACAAAGCATCAGAGACTATCCATGTGCAACCAACAGTGGGTAAAACTGCCTTCCAGTTTGTAGCCTGGTACAGACCACCCTCCCAAACCCAGGAACCCCACTCGGCCTTCCTGAGAACACTGGAAAATAATGAAGGTCTCTCCAAACACCATTATATTGGGCGACTTCAACTACCCAAACATTGACTGGGAGCATTATTCTAGCTCCAACACCCTAGCCCAAAGGTTCCTAGAATTTATAAACTCAAATGTTATGGAACAACTTGTTACCACTCCCACAAGAGGGGAAAACATACTGGACCTGATCATCACCAACATGGGGACTTTATGCTCCAGACCAGAAGTGTCCTTCACTGGTAAGATCAGACCATAAACTAATCTCACTGGATATTCACATCCAGACCCCACCCCCTGCCCAGAAAACCACAGTGAAAAACTTCTCTAAAGCAAATTTCACACTCTTCAAAACCGAGGTGGAATCCTTCAAAGCCCCCAGGCCTGTGGAAAATACTGCCTAGACCGCGGAATCCTTTATAAACGCATTCTATGAACACCTTCAGGAATGCATGGATCATGCAATCCCAAATAAAACCAAGACCCAATCCTCCAAAGGCAGACGTCCTGTCTGGTGGACCCCCCCAGCCATAAACAAACTATACAGTAGAAGGAGGAAGCTACTACATGATAGAGCAAAATCCCAAAAAGGATCAGAATTAGTCCAAAATGACAAAAAATACACCGAACCCACAGACATTGCCAACATCCTAGCTGACAGGTTCAGCGCAAACTCCCCACCAAAAGGGCAAATGTCTATCCCAGCAGAGTGCTGCCCCCCTGACATCTCAGATGCTCAGGTAAGAGCCGCCCTCTTCAAAGCAAAAAACACAGCATCAGTGGGACCATACGGTGTCCCGGGCTGCGTCCTACATGAATTCCAAGAAGAGCTAAACCCAAACATAAAACTACTGTTCGATCTCAGCCTTACTACAGGATATGTACCCAAAGAGTGGCGTACAGCAACAGTGGTCCCTCTCCACAAAGGTGGTGCCTCAACGGATCCTGGAAACTATCGTCCCATAAGCCTGACTAGCTTGGTTTGCAAATCTATGGAAAGGATCATCATGGACCTCATAAATAAAGATATTGGGGACCTACAGACACTGGATCCTACCCAGTTCGGCTTTGTTAAGGGCAGATCCTGCCTCTTAAACATGGTTGATTTCTTTGAAACAGTCACCAAGGCCATTGATGAGGGGAAGGTGATCCACACAGCCTACCTGGACCTCGCAAAAGCCTTCGATACAATACCCCACTCAGGCATTATAGATAAGCTCACCAGCTTAAATATAAACCCTTATGTCACTAGATGGGTTGCAAACTGGCTCAAGGACAGAACCCACATGGTTAGAATTGCTGGAGCCATGTCAGACTCCAAACCAGTTACAAGTGGCGTCCCACAAGGCTCAGTCCTGGGACCTCTCTTGTTCTGTATATATTTCTCGGAGGTACAGACCAACACGGAAGGACTGTGGCTGACCAAGTTCGCAGATGACTGCAAACTGGGCACCATAATCGACTCTCCAGCCAACACAAGCATCCTCCAAAAGGGCCTTATAGAAACAGACAACTGGTGCCAGAGCCATGGCCTCAGGCTAAATGCCAAAAAGTGTATAGTCATCCACTTTGGCAAAAACAAAATGCCCATAAATTACCACATAGGTGGTAATCCATTAAGTACAGAAGAAGTAATTAGGGACCTGGGGACCCAAGTTGATAGCAATCTCTCATTTGACCACCACGTGGCCAAAATGGTTAGAAAAACATTTTATATAGCCCACCTAATCATGAAGGGATTCACATCTAGATCAGTGGAGGTCATCGTGCCTCTTTACTCATCCCTCATCAGGCCCATAATTGAGTACAATGCCCCTTTTGGGATGTACCTTACCAGACACCTACAGCAACTGGAAAGACCTCAAAAGTACCTCACCAAGAGGATCAAAGGGCTCAAACAGATGCCATATGCTGCCCGGTTAAAGAAACTCCAGCTCTACTCAGTGGCATACTGCCTGCTCAGAGGAGATCTGTGCCTGACGTATAAAGCCATGTCCAACCCGGAATTAATGGACATGCTGCACCTCAGAAAATCCAAATCCCATCGAGCTACTCGCTCAAGAGACTTGAACCTCAGCACTGAAATAAATAGGACATGCTGGAGGGACAGAGATTCATAACCCAGAGGCTCCCTTCACTCTGGAATAAAATCCCAGTCCAGGTTAGGCAGAGTCCCTCATTGACTCTCTTCAAGAGGAATCTTGATGAGTGGATGGGAGATCCTAGGTTTACCCCGGGTATCACTTCTGTGTCACTGTTAGACAGAGGCACAGTATACTAACCTCGAAAAAGGGCATAGCAAAATTAATTTAAAATGGGTGACGACAGCCAAACACACTCTGGCTAGGCTTATAAATGCCCTAGGGCAGATAGCCTCGTATGAACCTGTGAACCTATGTTCAGCCTCCTCCCTGCTTGACCTGCTTACCATAACCCAAGATTCCTTTTTGTCTATGGAAAATTGGCTCATTGAATCCCAGCTTATACTAACCCCCAACAAAACTAAACAACTTCTCTTCTACTCAACCAGAACTCCCTCCCCCCAGTCCTTTATGATCCATTCCAAAAACCAAGCTTCCATCCTCCCAACCACTCATACCAAACTGTTGGGGTCAAAATTGACAATAACCTAAAATTTGATATAAACATCGCTCAAGTCATAAAAAGGGTCCACAAAAACTAGGTCTGTTATACAGGAATAAGTAATTTTTAACTGCCAGCACTAAAGCTACTACTCCAGGTGCGGCTAATCGTTGACAAGACCCCATTCAAATTATAGCTAGCTAAAGGCCCTCAAATATGACTCAAGATGCCCACTTGACCTATCTGGACCTCTTCACGTCTGTCAAGATTCAACCCTTTCCCATGATCCTGGGTGACTTTAAGTACACAACTGTAGACTGGAAAAACTACTCATGCCAGAACACAAATGCCGAGAGATTCTTCAGTTTTATCAATGCAAATGCCTTGGAACAGCTAGTCAATACTCCCACAAGAGGTGATAATATCTTGGACTTGGTATTAACCATCATGAGTAAATACTGCAGCACCCCTACGGTATCATCCTCCCTGGTAAGATCCGACCATAAAGTGGTCACTTTCTAAGTCAACATCTGCCCTGACCCCCCTCTAGCTACGGTCAAACAAAAAACTTCTCCAAAGCTGAGTACAACCTCCTGAAGGATGGTATAAACAGCTTCACAGTCCCCTCCCCCACTGTAGGAACTAGCACCAGTGTCCAAATCTGCACCCAAGTACTATAAGAGCATATATATAGATGCATGGAATCAGGAAGACCTAACAGGACAAAATCATCCTCTGCAAGGAAGAGTAAACCTGTCTGGTGGACATCTGCAATAAATAAACTATATCACAAAAGGAAAAAATTGCTGTCCAGGACCAAGAAGGAGCAGGTGCCCAATTGGAAGCAATCTCTCCTTAGCCTGAACAAGCAAATAATAGCACTAGTGAAATCCTCTGAAGCCAACTTTGAGTGTAAATTGGCCACATCTACTAGAGACAAACATATGGCCTTTTTTTTTTTATGTCTGCAGTCTCAAAGGAAGCACCCAGATCTTTTCAGAACTGGTGGTGAAGGACACCATGTACATCAGCGCTGTAGATATAGCCAATCTACTGACTGACAGATTCAGTGAAAACTTCTCCCCTCTGTCCACCCATCAGTAAATCAAGACATCCGCAGTACCTGCCCCCCAACCCCTTATCTCTAGGGAATAGGTCATCACTGCCCACTCAAAGGCAAAAAATGCAGCCTCCATGAGACCTGATAACATCCTAGGCTGCATCCTACATGAATTCAGGCATGAGCTTGCCACACCATTAGGCACCCTATTCAACCAAAGCCTGAGTACGGGCTTTGTCCCAGCTGAGTGAAGGACAGCCACTGTCATTCCTTTACTGAAAGGTAGAGCATCCACTGATCCAGGAAATTATAGACCCATCAGCCTAACTAGCCTGATCTATAAGGCCATGGAACAGATTATCATTGACCTCATTAACAGGGACATTGGCAATCTCCAAACATTCAACCCCACACAGTTTGGCTTTGTTAAGAGGGGAGGTCATGTCTGTTAAATCTGGTAGACTTCTTTAAGACAGTCACCAAAGCCATGGACTAGATGAAGACAGTGCACACCGCCTACCTTGACCTGGACAAAGCCTTCGATACTGTTCCCCACTCGAGCATAGTTGTCAACTAGGCATCAGTCCATATGTTACCAGATGGGTAGCAAACTGGCTCACTGATAGAACCCATCTAATCAAAATAGGGGAAGCCACCTCAAGCAATAGACCCGTAACGAGTGGCATACCCAAGAGATCGGTTTTGGGGCCTCTGTTATTCAAGATATACTTCTCTGAGGTGCAGGCCAAAACCAGTGGGCTATGGCTGACCAAGTTTGGAGATGACTGCAAGCTGGGCACAGTCATCAATTCCCCAAGTGCTGTGGATGTCCTCCAAGAGGGTCTCACCAAAACAGATGACTGGTGCCAGAAACATGGCCTCAAGCTAAATGCCAAAAAATGCATCATCATCCCCTTTGGGGAGAATGACTTCCCCACATATTATCACATTAATAATGTCCTAAGTACACAATCAGTAGTAAGGGATTTGGGCACCTAGGTTGATAGCAACCTAACTTTTGACCACCATATTGCTTCCATTGTATGGAAAGCTTTCTACATGGCCCACCTCATAAGTAAGGATATCTCATCCGGGGACAAAAAGGTCATAACATCCCTGTACTCTTCCGTTATAAGGACAATTATTCAGTATAGTGCTCCCATCTGCATGTACCTCGCAAAGCACATGCAGCAGCTGGAGAGACCACAGAGGTTCCTCACCAGTAAAAACTATGCCCTCAAACATCTACCCTAAACAGATTCACTAAAAGCTCTGTCCCTCTACTCAGTTTCATACAGACTCCTCAGAGGTGACCTCCGTCTGGCATACAATGCAATCTCAGACCCTGTGTTGATGGGACTGCTGCATATCCGCAAGCCAAGCTCCACTTGAGCAACCCATCCATGCAACCTCAACCTGGTCTGTGATATCAATAGGAGTTGTTGTCGGGATATATTTGTGTCCCAGAGACTCCCCCATCTGTGGAATAGATTCCTTTCCGCGTCAAGCAGAGTACCTCATTATCCCTTTTTAAGTGCGACCTGGATAACTGGATGGGAAACAGAAAATACACCCCTGGCATTCCACCTGTGTCCCTGCTGGACAGGTGCTTTGGGTGCTGACTTGTCTAAACATGGGCTAAACACTTAGCAAGGCTTATAAGGGCCTCAGGGCCAATAGCCTAGTAACCTCCTATGATGCTCTGAAACTTTCAATTAAATCTATGTCCTCCTCTGAAATATAAATGTTATCTAGTCTAACCTAGTTATTTTTAATACCTTTATTGACTTATCACTTATGATATAGGCAAATATACATTTATATAAAGGAAAGAAACATATTAACCTGTTTACAGTTACAAACATTATATACATCACTATATTCTTTTCTACAATTATCATCAATTCAGCACTGCATAAATTTCTCAAATCCTGCCTTCCCTTAACCTCTCTCCTCCTGTAAAACAATATTTTGTGTCCACTGTTCCCGCAATTTCCATTTTTCTGTGTAATTTGTTCTTACTTCCAGTTCTTTTGTTTCTGTTACAATATTCCCTACTTCAGATAAGGTTAATTTAGACTTTTTTTCCATTTTGTAGTAATTGCTTTTTTTGGCAGCCACCAGATTTAAACTTAACAAACCCTTACTATGTCTAGGCAATTCAGATTCATATATCTCAGCTTAGAAAATCATTTCCTTAGCTACACCCATTTGCTCACTCAGTATTTCTGGCAGAGTACTCTGCAGGGAATTTTTATAAAGTCTGCCAACTCATTACACTCCCAAAGCATATGTTCCCAGTTACTCTTTCTTTTCCATCACACGTCCAACATTTGCCTTCTACCTGAGGAAAAATATTTTACGGTCTGCTTTGAGTATAAATATACCTGTGGAAACACTTCCAAACAAAAATCCTAACTCTTCTAGACGTTGTTGCATATTTGTGTGGCATACAAATGCTCTCACATTGTTTACTTGTGAATTGCTTATCCAGTCTCTCTCCTCCCAGTCTTTTCACCGCTTGTCTGATTGATTCCTATAGTTATTGTGCAATATTCTATATGCCCTACTAAGTATCCCTTTTTAAACAGCAACTTCTGTTCTAGAGTCAACTAAAAACAATGCCAGAGCAAGTCTTTCACTTAGGATACCCCTTTCTCTTTCTTGTTGCTTATACACTGATATCAGTCGCTGATAGGGAAGGCAGTCTCTAGCCTGCAGTCCATATGTCTTCTTGGCCTCTGCCCGTTCTGTTACCTTTCTCTCTCTAGTTGCTGTCTCCCAGTACAGTGGTTCATTTGCTGGTTTACTCCAGTAAATTCCAGTTTCCTCTTTGTCAAAGGAAAAAACTTCAAAGACCAATTCACGTAAGGTTCAAGTATGGCACCCTTTATTACTTGCAGCAAGGAGACAAAGCATGCAAATACAGGATTTGTCTAAATTACTAGTGAGCAGTATGCTACTTTTATACAGTTCTGTGAAATGTTACTTTTCTATTGTTGACGTAGTTAGACACAGCTTTCTGTATTACTCTACAGAAAATGTTACTTAGATTTCCTGCTGACATGTTCAGATTTAAAACTCACTGTGTGTTACATAGAAAATGTTACTCAGATTTCCTGCTGACATGACTGGATTATTGTTAATTTACAAAAACATTTGAGAAAAACAACCTGGCCTTGGGGCTTATTTTTAGCCCACTGGAAACTTTCTATTCTTCAATTATGCAGTTTTAATATATGTGTGTTACATTTCAAGGTACATTTCTAGCTTAGGTACAAGTAATGCTGACTACGGTTTATACTTTCAAGCAGCCTTTGTTTTCATTATCAATAGCTTCAGCAGTTGTGTACTTTCTCATGGCATAAGCAGAAAATCAATAACTCTTTGTTAAGTCTAATGACACTAGTAGAAGTGAAACACATTATTATTTTCATGACATTAGCAGAAATCAAATGCTTCCTGTTATTTTCCATAGCATAAGCAGATCATAGCTGCGCCTATTTTCATGACATAACAGGATTGGAATGTCTCTAGTAACTGTGCAGATTCACGCAGTGTGAACAGAATAAATGTGTTAACCCTTTTAAGCCTCGAATGCACTAAGCATGCATGCATATTACTAATACATATTTTTCTAACACTCTTGCATATTCTCTGTACCCCTACTTACAGTTATCCCTATAGGCAGAATCTCCTTTCTCCATTCTAGTGTTGGTTGAGTTCTTAGAATACTTTTTGCTGCTTTATGACTATAATGTTTCATATGGCTGTTTTTGCTCTCTTTAAGGATCTGCATCCAAAATATCATGCTGTCCTTATTTCTTGAATTTCCTCCTGCATCACCATCCTCCATTTCAACTTTGAATTATAGCTTTCTGCTTGTGTTATGTGTATGAGCCCTAACTGTGTAGCTCTAAAACATCCCTTCACATCAGGTAATCCTAAACCACCTTGTTCTGTTAGGCGGATCAACTTATCCCTTTTTTACTGCCCCCCAGATGAAATCCTTAAACTGTTTACTAATTACTGTCCACAACTTCTCCTCTTGTTCAGTCTATCCTAGTTATTGTACCCTGTGGTGTAAT
This sequence comes from Protopterus annectens, assembly GCF_019279795.1. Taxonomy (NCBI): domain Eukaryota; kingdom Metazoa; phylum Chordata; order Ceratodontiformes; family Protopteridae; genus Protopterus; species Protopterus annectens. The sequence continues at coordinate 338,758,738 of NC_056733.1, read as the reverse complement.
ATGTGTATGTAATTCACATCTTGCATATGAAATATTTTCACAATTTTTTTCAGAAATCTTCACTCATGTTTTGTTATATTTTCCATTTTTGGTACCCTGATACATCCTTACTATTAAAAATCAAGTTCCAGTCTCCATCTATGAATAATAATCCCCCTGAAAGCTGATTATTTGTCCCACAATTTCTTAAACTCCATGCTAGCAGTTTTTGATATAATGTGAATAGATGACAGTGCAATCATCCCTTGCCAGTAGCTCCTTACTACCACAAATCTGCCATTATTGTCTTTGTGATGACCCACCACTGCCAACCAGTAATCAGGGAGCCTTAGTCCTCAACACTGGCAACAGTGTGGGATGTTCACTGGGAGGATAACAGGTACACACTCAGTATTTCCAGATACAGCTCTCTGCATCAATGTGCAATTTCCTTTAAGAGCACACAGAGACCACAGTTATTCCGGGGCTGGTTTCTCACTCTTTCTCCATCCCCAATAAAACTCCCAACTGGCACAGCTATAGTGTTGAGATCTCAGCTGAGTGGCCAAGCCAAGACTTCCAGCACCCTCTCTGTCCAACCAGTGCTTCATGTCCCTGTCCAAGTAGCTGACACACACACTCTATGAGATTTGATTTACACACACACACACACACACACACACACACACACACACACACACACACACACACACACACACTCCTGGGAAAAGCTGGCACAGGTTTACTAGCTATGCCCCCTTCTGCCCAGACTATATTGTAGTTACCAGTGCCACCAGTCACTCCTTAACTACTTAAAGGCCCTTAACAAAGGGTGTCCAATCTTACTGTGTAGTATTAATACTAATACAAATGGTAATTTGACCAAGAGCAAGGCTATTAGGAGTGGCCCACACAGTGTCACCAAATAAATATGAAAGTACTCTCAAAACTTAAATATCTCTACACAGATCAGCCACAATGAAAGGTGTAAATATATTTAATAATAAATAATAAAAAAAAAACAATACTAAATATATATTCACAGTAACATCAGAGTTTAAAACCACATGAAATATTTAAAATAACACTGCAGTACAGGCTCACACAAATAAAGAAAACATCTAAACTAACTTCATTATATTCCTGACTGCATCTAAGAGAGTTATACTGTTCCCTAGAAACTTACTTCATTAGAGCAAGGGAGATATATTGAATGGATCTTCTACTTCCAAGACAGAGTGCAGAATGTCCTGTCTCACTAAGAGACTTCTCAAGTTGTTATCTAAAATATTACTGTTGGGATAGCTTGCAGAATGACATCAGTTCTGGTCATCTGATTTCTAGGTCCCAGGCCAAAACCCCCATTGCTAGAAGCTGGCAGTATTTATCATCTACTTTTAAAAATGTACAGACAAGGGCTTTTCCTCAGATTTTTGGCAGATGCTGAAAGTCATAAAACAATTGCATTCCTTCATGCTTCAAAAGTAGCAATTAGTTCACTCCAAGAACAATACAGAATGCTTCCTAGTACAGACCTTGTGTCTCTAGCTGCATTGAAAACTTGAGAGATAGCCTCTTTACTGCATCCTATTAAGTAATTTAATTTCAGATATTTTTCTAAAGTTTGCTGGACTGAGGTTAACCTCCTGTATTCCACTTTCCACTGTTAAACTATATACATTTAAACAGTTACGATAGTCCATGTACATTTCTATTCTCTTCCAGTAGTGCACACTGTGGTTATGTTACATTTTAAACAGCACTTTGCAAATACCTTTTCAACACACTTCTGTACAAGCAGTTTGATATGCACATGACATACAGTTTTAATACATTTGTAACACAAGCATCTTGTATAAATCATTTTGATATTCACCAATGGCATGTAATTATTTACAAAATTCCAGCTAGCTGTGCTGGCAGTATCTCCTTTCATCACAGTCTTTTTTCCTCTTCTGTCACTATTGGAGGCCCTCTAACAATCAGTATTATTACTAGTTTTCTCCTTTGTCCATGATATTCTGCTGAATATCCATCTTGAAATCCTTTATTTTTTAAATGCATGGGCTAATTTCGATCCAAATGTGTCTTCTGCAACATTGCCCTTTACACTCTGCATTTCTTAATATAATTCATTGATCTTTCCTTTTTGTCTATAACCTGTAAGGCCATTTACATTCCAAGATAATATGGACAGAGTAGCCATTATGATAGAAAGTTATTGATCCCACCGATTATACATGACACTTCTCTTTGTGTATTTCCAACATTTGCTTACATGCACCTACTCTTTGGCGAGCTGATATTTTATAAAGATGTTTCTTCTCATCTCTAGTTAAATATATGTCACATTTTGCTTTAATAAAATCCTCAAACAAAAATAAAAAAAAAAACTAAATACATTTTTAGAAACCATATCTCCTTTTGACTTAGATAATACACAAAAATGTATGTACATTTTCAACAAGTGAATTTTAACTCTTTAACTCCTATGTGATATGGAATTTCACACCTCTAGCAGCCTCTACACATTCTTCCATTCCAGAAAAATTTCTGAAAAATCAACTTCAGTAGCATAAGATAAACACAATGTGAATATTTTGTGAACAATGACAACTATTAAAACATACAAATAATGTTATCAGTAAGAAGTGCTATTTGCAGTGATAATAGTGTATTCATAGACTATCCATAAATACTATATGTTACTAATTCACACCAACCCAGAGTTATATTTTTCTAAATGTTCATAAGCAAGTTGTCATATTTTGGAAAATGTACAACATAGACATATTATATTGTTAGCACAGTATGGTTAACTAGACATAAGCTTTCACATGACAGCAATAAATTCATATCTGAGTGTATGTTTATTTAGATATTTATGGAAATATGAAAATATGCTTAATTTTATAATTAGCAATATAAATAACTCTGAATACCTTTCAAGTTGTGCAACTTAAAGTATAAATATCAAAGACACTTTTTTTCAACAACACCAATGGTTTCACCTGATGTCATATCAGAGTTTGTAATTTACATGCTTTTTGAAATGTTAAGTATATATCGAATATTGTTTATATTAGTGGTATCTCAAGTGCAATGTGATATACATGGACATTGATAATTGATTTTCCCACCTCTCACCATATTTCACAATATACCCCTGAATACCATGTAGGTCTTTCAGTTGCAAAAGTATGATCATAAAAATGAAAATATGAATAATAAGTGGTAAACAGTGATTAATTTCTCTGTCTGTCTCTCTCTGATACTCTTCTTGTGAGAAGAATAAAGATACCTTGTTGAAGTTTCCTGTAGTTTATTCAGTTAAGTCGGTAGATGGACAAGTGTTCTAAAGAATCCTTGTCCTTTCTTCATTCTTCATTATTCTTCAGTCTTCATTATAACAAGAACACTCATCCATCTACATACTTAACTGAGTAAACTACTGAAAACTTCAACAAGGGTCTTTATTCATCTCACTGGTGGGTATCAGAGAGAGTCTCCTAGATCTGCTAGCTAAAGTGATTTTATCTGGACTTATCCCTTTCACTCTGTAACTTGTAAAACAAAGGGAAATTATCTTAAGTCCGCCTATAATATAATCCATACACTTTTACACCCCACCCTCATCCCCATCAGCCAAAGATCACATTATATTGACTTAAATTTTCTTTTATCCATTCTTCCATATTCTGTTAGTGTGTAAAGCCTACATGTCTTATAACTAAGAAAAATATGTTTAATATTTTTAACATATACAGCAGCCAGTAAAAAGTCTCCCCATCACATTTAAAATACCCCTGACTTCACACTGTACAAGACTGCTTTACAATATAACATGCAATTTACATCATGAAATGTGTTATACAAATATTAATAAGAATAAAAGTTGTTTTACTGACATTTTTCTCTTTTAGTGTTCTTCTAAACATCAGTGATATAAAGTGGAGTATATGTTTTACAATCCACCCACATGTTTAAGAAAGTTAACACAGTTCTAGTCTTTCTAAGCCACTTATTCTTGTTTCTGGTCTTTTTCCTGACCATGTCCATCTCCCATCACCAGACTCTGTTTCAAGTCCAAGGTACTACTGATTCTTCTAGTCACCTTGTGGGCTTTCTTTTTGTGACTCATGCATTTTCCTTTGAAACACTGGAAAAGGTTTCATTGGCAAAGTCTCTCTCATGTGTTTTGTTGTTAGAAGAGTGGGAAGAGACACCCCTTCTTTTCCCTGCCTCACTCTTGTTTGGATATTTTTTTTATCCTCCTTAGTGTTTTTTTGCATCAAAAAATGTGTTTGATCCTCCAGGAAAAAAATATTCTGAAAGACAGCTGGATATAGCAGCTTGAGGTTTCACATCTGCCTCTAAACATTCCATAATTGCCAGGATGAGTTTGCTACTCTTCTTCCTGGAGTACAGTGAATAATCATTTTCCATGAACATTGTTTTGTTCCCACTTTTATTATTTTCCTTTCTGCAACAATTTTGTTAGTATCAAGTCTTTCTGCTGGTATGAATTCATCTTTACTAATATAGGTCTTGGCTGCTTTCTCATGGGCAGGTTTAGAGCATACACACAGTGTGCGCTTCAGTTAACAAATCTTGTTGTGAAACACCAGTACCATTGTGTATTTGTACTTTCATAAAAGTAATAGAGTCTGTTCCTTTCAGTTTCTCTGGTACAGCAGAAAATCTGGTTTTCTCTAGATTTTCTGTCTTCTAACTGTACTGTTTTTAAAACAGCTATTCTTGAGAAGTCTGATTTTTACAGCTTTATCAGTTCATCTGAATAGGTAGTTTAAATTTCTTCTATTTTTCCATCATTTTGTTATTTGAGTTAA
>NC_056733.1:338748909-338751409 GCF_019279795.1 Protopterus annectens | reverse complement strand
CGTATACGACAGAACAACAAAAATGTCAACTGAAATGAATGATTTGGTGATTAATTTGTCTAGTACACCACTTAATGACGATCAACATCACCTTCTTAATAAGGGTTTAAAGTTTGTTCCGTCTACATCATCGAGAATAAGCAATGTTATTGTTGACCTTAAAAAGTTTGGCAGGAACATTATGTTAAGAACTTTGTGCAATAATGACGAATCAAATCTTAACCCTTTTCACAAACCTAGCACATTTGTACCACAAAATAATGCAGCAGTTGATATGTTCATACAAATATATGAAAAGGAAATTGCAGCGATATTGAACAAACACAAGCATGCATTCCACAATTTGAGCTTCAGAGAAAAGCAAGCACTAGATCAAATTAGAAAGAATAATCAGATTATTATAAGACCAGCAGACAAAGGAAGTGGAATTGTTGTTATGGACTATAGCTTTTATCAAAATAAGGTAAAACTGCTATTATCAGAAGATTCCACATACATGATGATTATGAGAAATGATGCTGATGGGCTCATTAAGAATCTTAGGAATAGACTATTGATCCTCATGGAGGTGCATAAGATCAACAAGGATCTTTTTAAATACTTTACAGTGGATAGTTCCACCATACTGGGTATTCATGGACTTCCCAAAGTACACAAAGATTGAGTCAATCCACCCATGTGCCCCATTGTTTCTGGTAATGGCTGGATCACAGAACCCATGTCACTTTATTTGGATAAGCAACTTAAACACATTCTGGATGAAGCTCCTGCTGTATTAAAAGATACCAAGCATTTCCTCCATACTCTCTCACAATACATCAGTAACCTCGAATATGCTACTAACCTCTTGATGGTCACCATGGATGTTAAAACTTGTTCACAGTCATTCCCAATAAATATGGGATTACTACTGTCAGGAATTACCTGAGAAGTCATAGTGACTTCTCGGTTGATAAATTAGATCTTATAACCATTTTGTTGGAACTCGTGTTAGAAAATAACTTGTTCACTTTTGACAGTGATATATATTGGCAAAATGGGCGGTTGTCATGGGCACCCCATGTGCCAATACTTACACTAACATGGTATTAGCAGAGTGGGAAGCTACTGAGATTTTGGGTAATCATCAGTTTTCATCGCACCTTAAATTTTATAAACATTTTGTAGATGATATATGCGTTATTGGATGGGACAACAGAGCAGTTAGATGCATTTGTTGAATACCCAGAGAATACCATGGACATTTTACAATTTACTGTATGTTCATCAGATAAAAATATTGATTTTTTTGGATGTGTGACTATTCATGGAACCGGGTGCAAGTGTAACCACCAGTTTATATCAGAAGGACTGCTAAAAAAATAACTTTTTATATCGAAGCAGTATGCATCCCTCCTACGTTTTTCCAAATGTGGTTAAAAACTATTTTTTGCATGTATCTAGACTACACACGAATGATGATGAGTTTATGGCAGCAATAACAAATTCCAGGGAAGATTCAGATCAAGAGATTACAAAACTCAGGCGATTGAAGAAGGCATTCATAATGCTGAAGATCTGAGAGTCATTGTGGGCAAACTGATCTTTTTGAGTATGACACAGGATCAATTTATACATAAATATCATTCTCAACAGATTAACAGAGTAATCTTAACCTTTGAAAATGGCACCAATTATATTTGTGCTATTCAATTGAATTGGAAAATTTTAACTTCAGACTATAATTAGAAGTGTGGTTGGTGAGAAACGCGGTTTTAGTTTTAAGAGGAATCGCAGCTTACAGCAACAACATTGTTATAAGAGTGAGTCCAATGTGAAATCTGATAAAGTAGGCACATTTCCTTGCAAAATGTGCACAATATGTGGAATATCTCAGATTCAAAAATGTTTGTACATCCAATATGGAAGAAAAAGTATTTTACGAATGCTTTTGCAGACTGCTGTACCAGGATTGTAATATCTATAGCGGTATGTAGTTTATGTGACTGTTACTATGTGGGCAAGACCAACCAACAACTGAAGGAGCGTATTTCTAAGCACAAGTGATATACGGCTCCATGATGAGAAGAGCCCACTATTTAAACGGGTTCCCATTACTTTGTTGAATCCTTGAAACTTCGAACCTGAGAACATCAAACTCAGATGTTCGAAGTTTCAAGAATTCGAATGTAAAAAATAAAAAAATATAAACCCTAAAACCTACCTAACTGTTGCAAGCACTGTAGTGCAATCTCAGAATTAGTATATTTAAAGAGTGGGGGGCTTGCAATACTTTATTTTTTGTCTTTTGTTTTTATTTTATTTTTTACCGTTATCGAAGTTCTGACACTTCGAACATAAGGGTTCAACTTTATGGTGTTCAAAGTTTCAGAACATCGATAACATAATAGGAACCCTATTTAAACATATTATGTTAAATCCAGGTTACAAATTTACATTTATGGTAATACGAGTGATTATGGAGAATATACGGGGAGGTGACATCGTATTAAGAACAGAA